>NC_092632.1:43080458-43166672 GCF_039555335.1 Amphiura filiformis | reverse complement strand
GATCACCCTGACATAGGCGTACCGGGGCCACCGAGCCAAGGGGGCAAATGTTTCATCGTCCCGCGCGCTGACACGCTATACTTCTAGACCCTTTAGATAATCGGACATACCTTTTGAACCCGAGCATTAAAGGAAACCCACTAAAGTGCCTCTGTTAGCCATTACTTATACATAGAATATTATGCCATTTTGCTTTTCTATTCTAAACTGTGGTTGTAAATATTTGTTTTTGTTACAGCATATATAGGTACCCAACACTCAGGTATCAGATCAGCCTTGTTAGATATAGATAGTCTACATTTTCCAGGCACCATAGGGTAGGCTTCTATCATGGCCATTGGCCACACATTGATCAATCTATTCTGTTGTTGTTGTTTAAAATATCGATAATGAAAAATTGTGTTTTCGAACCTTTACAAAGGTTTAGTTGAAAAGGGTTGGATGTACATTCTTCAACAAAGCAGGCACCTTGTTTGGCCCAATCTCAGCTGACGCTGTAGATGTATCCTTCTAGAAGACTATATACATAGGCGACGGCGGGTTCAATCCCCTCATGTGATGGCAATCCCTCAAGGTCAAGACAATGGTGTTCTGTTTAGGACAAGTTGTAACCACTAACCAATACATACACATGATGCCACATGAAAATCAGAATGCCCAATGTAAATAAGCTAATATACATGTAATGCATTTGAATCTATCTATAGATACCCTTTTATAACATGTCGGTACCCTTTCGTGTCGTTTGTATAATTATGGACATAGTCCATGTGTCTGCATTATCAGCTATTATTTTTTGATTGTTTATATGAGCTGTCTGAAGCAATGTTCAGGGAACGCCAATGGGTAATATACTGCGCCAAGAAAGTATCACAATTTCAAAACTGAACCATATTGGGGTAAATTTGTTTTTGTAATAGATGCACTATCTAATCCTGCACATTATGACACCACGTTGAATCCAATGTGACCTCAAGAAGTAAAGTTACAAGCAATTGAATAGACGAAGGTCCAGTTTTAAAAGTGACAAATTAGCCTATACAAGGCGCAAAAAGATTCCAACAAGCGCAACAAAGAGACTACACAGTTTCTTCAATGAAGCTTTATTTAAAGCAGTATTTATTTCAGTTTTTACTTTATGTATATTTCATAACTTGCATTTTATTTGTCAGCTCTTTTGTTTCAGTTTTCTTTTGTTTTAAATTAAAGGCACACACAAATTAGCCATTTACCACTCTCAAACCAGATGTCTAGTCCGTGGAGTTTTGAATAGGCCAGTTTGTCACTTTTAAAACTGGACCTTCGTTTAATCAAATGCTTGTAACTTTGCTTCTTGAAGTCAAATTGGATTCAATGGGGTGTCATAATGTGCCGGATTGGATAGTGCATCTATTACAAAAAATAAATTTATCCCAATATGGTTCAGTTTTGAAATTGTGATTATTTTTCCAAGTGTAAGGATACTTTCTTGGAGCAGTATACTTCAAACATACGAAGTTATACGTCTACATAGAGTGGTAGTTAGGAACTCGTAACAGCGGATGATATGACATTCGGTCTTCGTCTTTAAGAAGCATTGGAACAAGCATTTCTGAACCTCTAAAGCACAATTAGGTTTACAGGGCTGTAAGTTGTTTAATAGTACTATCTGTACCCACTGGTACGGATCTTTACCTTAAGTCGCTTCCTAAATCCGCTATGATGAACCTGGCATTGTCGTACCGGGGCCACCGAGCCAAGGGGGCATCATCCTGCTGTCACGCTATACTTCTACTAAAATGACTTCATCGGGACAAGTGCGTGGGAAGCGCGCCACAGTTTGTAATTTTAACGCTAAAATGTGTCTACGAAAGGGTAAAATCACCATTGTGCCACTTTTACTAAGGAAAAGGGCTGTTCATGTAAATTAATGATAGCATCAAGTTTATCAAGAGTTCCTTCGTGAAATCAAAGAATGCATCAATGACACAACAATACAAAATTGTCATGGTACAGGTATAATGATTATCTTTTTCCACTTAAAACAGATTAAAAGATAAATAAATATTTCACATTCTGCTGTAAAATTAAATACATGTGCATGTCAATGATTTTATCATGGTAAATACTGTTCTATTTGTCACTCAAAACAAATATTGCACACTTATAGGTTAATGAACGCGCCGTATTACTTGTTGGGAGAGAAATTAGACAAAATAATGCACGCGCGCAGATGTTGATGCGTAATGCACGAGTCCCGAAGGGGGGAGTGCATTGGACGCATCAACATCAGCTATCATTGATTTACATGTACAGCCCTCTTCCCTAGTCAAAGTGACACAATTGTGATTTTATCCTTTCGTTGTTAACTAAGCAGATTAAAACAAGCAGATGGACGGAACAAACAGCATTTGAGAACTAAGACTGTGCCCTTGACGTTGATGTTTAAGCATCATGTCACAGCGGTATGTTTTAATTGCCAAATAGGGCGCTTTTCACTTGCACAATCTTTTTTGAGACAGGCTGTATATCAGGACAATTTTGACCTAAGTATGCTAAAGTAAAATGCACATTACAACTTTTTGTTCAATTTTGATTCGGTAGTTTCATCCAGAGGGGGCAACTCCCCTAACCGCCGGTCGTTCAGCCTCTATAACCTGGGCATTATTGACCTTGCTAAATACAAGAAACTCGTAACAAACCTCTTACATTTAATTTACTTTCTTGTAAGTGCAATAATGTCTTGGTTGATCATAGCGGATTTACAGAGCGGCTAACGAGAAAGAGCAGTACTATGGGTACAAAATCTACAAATGATACTACTAAACAGATATAGTTACCGCCTCTCAACCTCCAACCCTACTCTTCAACCGATTGATGTGCCAATGTGCAATTTCCCGGGGCAGATCTGAGGTCGCCAGTGTTCTTTCCTGTAGTAAACAAAATTAAGGGGAAATGACTTGGACGCGTTTGATGTGTCACTCAGCGAATCGTTTTGTAACTGAGAGCCTAAATTAATTGAGCTGTATGCTGTGCAGATTTTGCGTGCAAGTAAATAAAGCTTTATTTATTAAGTTACATGTAGGGGCGTAACAGAAGGGTGGTAGCTGGGGAAGTCTGCCCCTTGGAAAAATATGTTCAGTTAAACTCGATACGAATTGACAAAATTCAATGGTAAATGAGACCTTTTGCCGCCTTTTCCGCCTTCAACCGGGACCAAGTGGTAGGCTTTTGCCCCTACTCCGCCCCAAGCCTGAGTAGACTGATTACGCGCCTGGTATTATCTTACGAACTATCGCTTTTTTCGTTTGTCCATAATTGGTCATATCAATCACGTATGATGGGAAAAATATACCATCAGAAAACAGGCGCATGCTAATGATTTTGAGGATGCGTGTCCTAAAAGAGTATTATGTGATGTAAAAATTACAAACCTCTGTGCAGGTCTATCTACAATATAAAATCAGTAATGCGAAGAAATATTTGGGCTACCCTTTGGGTGTTTAAAAGATCAATGTTGGTCTTACTTGTCTATTTGAAAATTTTGTCGTGTTTTTGACGAAATCGATTTTATTTCACTTTGGGAGTGCTGAGCCAGCGATAACTACTAAACTGCTTGTAAATTTGAATTTTCATTAATAATGAGCAACGATATTCAGCATTTTAAGTGATCCGCCTGACCTCAGAGGTGCAGTGATTATAGATTATTTTCTCTATTTTTTTTTATTCTGCACCGTTTAATCATTGATGGAATTGTGCTCCGCATTTTGCTTCGGATCCAACAATTTATGGGATATTATAAACTCTGAAACACACAATGTGCGATGTCGTTTTTGTGTGAAAATCTGATATCTTGAAATTGTATGTGATCTCTGGATGGACTGCCGTGAACAAAGAACACTATCGGATAGGATCGTTGTAAACATCTACCAAAAAGTAATTACCCCCCCTCCTCCTCCTTTATTACGAGACAAAACTCAAAATCTATGCATCAACTATAAAAACTGAAACAAACAATTGGTTAATTCTGCATATTTTGATACCTGTCTGGATAGCGTAACATTTGTAGCCATGGTGATGCATTTTCAAAAGTTGCACTAAGCAGCTACTCAGGTCAGTGTACCATTACATTCTCTACATGACTGGTCAAGGATGACCCGATGTGACCAGTGACGACCAGGCACTCTAGCAACAAAAGCAACATCAATGGTTTCCGGTGCAACTTTTGAATAGGTATCTTTTTCATTCAAAAGATCACCATGGCAACAAATTTTCCTTTTGCTATTTCACTTTTAAATTCTGATGCATGGATTTTGAGTTATTATCACATAATAAACATGATAAAGGGGTTAATTACGTTTTGGTAGATGTTTACATGAAACCCACGCGTGCAAACGACGCGTACTTGCACGACGCGATCCTATCACGGTCTTTCACTCTGTCATGTTCAGGAAAAGTTGCCGGAACGTTTCTATAAACATCTCAAATGTGTAAAACTATGCGAATTCCAAAAATCAGGTACCTCGTTTAGTTTGGTCCAATGGGGCTATCGGTGCTCCGATAGACACCGGTGACTCTATCTTTCATACCCTTAAAATTCGCATCGTATCGTTTTTTCTTCAAATAAAAAAAAACCTATAGCAGTATGCAAATGTTCATTACTAGGCTCCAAGATGCAATAGAAAAATATAGAAAATATAGACATACATATATATAAGACAAGGAGATATGCAGTTCAAGAAATACTTCCCAAGACAAGAAATACTTCCCAAGACACCTTCAACGAGGCATTATAATGGAGTGCTCATCTGTATAAGGGTGAAATAAGGCTCCGAAGGTGACTGCGCTGTTGCTCTACCAATGAATTACTTCTCTACGGGCATCGATGGCGCTATGAGACTAAACTAAACGTGATTTCTACCGCAGAGTTTACGGAACAACTCCGACATCTTTGTAAATTTTCGTAAAATTACAGCGTTTAATGTTAACAGCGATACCTGTCGACATGATTAATGTAGCTGTACCAATAGTGGATTCTAATATTTCAATATAGTCTATCGAGCATGGAGCTAGAAAATAGGTTAAACTAAATATGTTTACGTAGGTCTGTTTGACAACAATGGGATCCGTAAAGCCAATAAAAATACATTTGACGCTATATTAATGAAACCAGCACAAGATGTATTTTCTTTCAAATATTTTATTTAAACATCATATCAGAGCAGAACATACTGAAGAAATGTGTAAACCTTTGACCTACACCTTGGTTTCATCCATCACTACATTATTATCTTTCATATAATGCGGATATATACTCATATGTTTACATCAACGCTCACTTGCCGCAGACACATTCTCTTACTATAGTCGTACGAACACTAGTATATAAATGCGTGCCTTGTAAGAGAACACACAGTAAACGACATACTACTATATCTAATATTATGTTATTTCACCGTATTATTAAAAGCAAATTATTCAACGAAGTTTTTTTATAAAAAAAAAGTGTTATTTAAAGCTGGATTTTATACATCTGAAACAAATGCTTATTCGTCAGATTTATACATTTTTTACTTAAAGGTGTTACTTTGAAAGTTCTCTATTTGAAAATAGTCGAACATTTCAAAAGCGTCTCGCCTTTGTATAAATAAACCAACAAAGATTTACTTCAAATTATACAAAATGTATGATTCTCACAGTCACTATATATTTGTTTATACTAAAACAATATGTCAGCGTAGATTTGAGAGCGATTAATTGATGCTTGCTATAATAAAGGTTTGCAATATTAACGTTGTACGGAAAATTACGCATTACGCAAATATTATAACAAAAACCCAAATATCCATCCGCGGCGCGCATACATGTACTTGCATTGAAATATCTTACATACTTTACTCTACTAGTAAGAAAGCAATATGGAAATAGAAACAGCACGAATTGTGAAGAAACAATTAAGGGTCCTCGTTTTACTCGATAAGCACAGTAACTATAACATCTTTAAGAATTCAAAGCAATGATAGTAGATAGTAGATGAATACAGATATCCATCCATCGAGAGGGTTGCATTTCTTCCATACAATAAAGGAGATATATCCGATTCTCATCAGGAAAAGTATCAAAAACCAATTGTACTTTTCTTTCTTGAAGGAATGTTTCCGAAACCCTAAGAAAGAGTTGTTGGTTTTATAGTTGAAATGAAATTGCTTTCTAAAGTCACAGGTAGTATCTGCGGAACGTGCCAAACCTTTGCGATGTATGGCGGACACAAAAGGAGGGCGCTATTCAATCTGGGTAAAACCCGGTAATTTCAAAAGACTTTACCCACATCGTGCAGAGCTGTGCAGCACCATCCTATTGTGTCCGCCATCAAAGGTCCGATTTCTCGAAGCTTGGCTAGTGCTCAGGCTTCCTAAGCCATTAGTCTTATATCAGTACTTACAATTTCACATCTTTCATCACATAGATAGATGAACCAATAAAATGGATCTACATTTGGTAGTGCTGGCTTATGAAGCCTGACCATTAGCCTAGCTTCCCGAAATTTGACAAGGCTAATGGGATGATACAAGACACACTTTTTAGTGTAAGTTCTGTTCATATTATTCAAATTGAATTATTAAATGAACGAGGATAACTATTGTGTATCAAATCACTGCTGAAATTTACTTCGTTGATTTAAACTTTTCTAATTATGGAATCGGATATAATCCTCTTTTTTATTGTCCAATCACAAAGCGACCAGTGAACTGGACCATTGCTTTCAGTGCAAACAACTTTTACATGATCCCTTTCATTTGTCATAAATTACCCATCGCTAACAACGCGATTGAACTGTACATTTCTTGAATTCACAATAGATCAAACCAAATATAATCTATTAAAACCATGCAAATCTAGTCAACAAAAACCCAGTCAAGGCACTTGATTAGGCTGTTGTTATTACATATAAACCGGTTTAGCACTCATATCCTTACAGTTATACTCTAATAATAAGGATATTTTCCCACGAAGGCCTTAAATAGACAACTTAAATCGCATCAGCGGTATATCATTCTTGTATAATTTCTCTTAATTCTTTTTTTTTTCACCTGAAGCATAATTCCAAACAAAATTTAGGTTGTTCCCGTTGTAATTCATACACCCCCTTAAGGTCATGATGTCTTCCATAGGGGGTGTATGGATTTAAACCGGAATAGCCCATTACGCAACCATATTACTGTATCATAATAATGCGAGGCATCTATAGCTGATTTTCTCAAACACTTTAATGGTTACCTCATTTTTGCATAGAAAGTTTAACTTAACCGATTCTATTATTTTCCTTAATTCTTGCTTTCTTTTTTCTTTCTTTCTTTCTTTCTTTCTTTCTTTCTTTCTTTCTTTTTCTTTCAAGTTATAATCTTTTTGGGATTAAGAACTGTGCATAATCTAAAAATTGAATGACCAGGCACCACTATATTGACAATAAGTTCATACACTGTAACAACTTTTTTTCTTACTTCCTTAAAGATTTAAAGCACAAAATCAGCATTAATATGAGTTTTTTTTATATCTAGAGTAATAGTTCTACTGACTATCTTCGCAAAAATTACCCATTGAAGACCTAATACTCGATCGGGGTTTGCTCTAATTTCCTGATTTTAATTCTATTGATAAGGCCAAATACTGTGTGGTATATCATGACAATTAGTCATCTTTACTATAAATTCTTGTCAAAACAATACATTAATTTCTCTTAACTTTGATGTGTACTTACGATAACTGAGGGTTAATTAGCAAACATGCACTCGCTCGACATTAATGTCAACGGCCATGAATATTTCTTTTGTTTGGATTGAAAGATAGTCATATCAAAGTGATCTCAAAGACAACAGGAACGGTCGTGAATCCGCACTCCATCTGAGTCCCTATAAATAATGTTACAAAGCATGGAATCTACAACATCTTGAAAATGTGACGGGAGATGTTAATCCTATTGATTGTATACTTTGGGTAATTGTGGGGCAATTTAAGTTTCCTGGACCGGCAAGAAGAACGAAGGCCGAAAAATAACTAGTCATTTCAATTCAATGTCGTAAATTGTATTTTAGCATAACGTTTTCTACCAGAATCAAGCAATTGTATATGATTCAGGAGTGAGCTATGAACGTGTATTACTATATTTGTTTTAATAATTTCTGAAAGAATGATCTGGATCGGGGTTAAATTTACTCTCGATTGGCACAACAAGCATCATCAATCCTTTGACGGATGTCAAAACCTCTTACCGTTCGTTTGACAAAAAATGACATTTCTAAAGAAATGTTCATTCAGGCAAACGCAGTCACGTGCCATTTTTTCTGGCAACAAAATTATTTTTTTCCAATACGAACGTATACAATTACTGCTTTGTGTTTCTTCAACAAATGTCAAGAATAAAGATTTGGAATACCGCACCATTGTTTATCACGTAAGCACCCTCAAGGGTCCCTGTATCGAGCATGAGAGAAAAAAACATGAAAGAACTTAACTATAATGTACATTTGTTGGAGGGAAACACCATGTTTCAAAACTGGTTTTTTTACACAAACAAACGTGCGTATTTTTACATCACGTAGAAAGATGAAATATATATCAGGCCTTTTCCTGACGCATCATGCATGTACAAATACAGGTAAGTCCAGTACTTATTTGGATTAATTCATAGTACTTATTAGTTACCAGTTTTCCTAATATGAAACGCAGTACATGCACAGTCTTGTAAGTAAACATGTTGTGTAATATTATTGGATGATCTTCATCGCACCAAATGTTAAAAGAGTAACATATCAAAGTGAGACCCTTGAGATAATGGAGAGTGTATATCCCTCCCCATTCATGATATCAGTACGTAGCCAGAATTTTAGTGTGCGGGGGCAAAGCCAAATATTCGTCACCATTTATCAATTTTTTGCAACATTTTAGTCATTTCAAGGACACTTTACTCTTTGCCGTCCCCCATTTTATCCCTGAAAATTTTCTGTGGGGCAGCCCCCTCCCCTTGGCTCCCCCTGGCTACGCCCCTGTATCAGCGTCTCTTATAGAAACCTGGAGCGACAGATTGTTCAAAGCAAATCTTGTAAACATTGTTTATTGGATTATACAATAAAGAAACCCATGTTTCAAATTGTCATGTATTGTTTGAACTCATTCAAGCTACCTAAAGGCCTTAATACATTCCAAACAGTATATCACAGCAAACACAAAAATGTTATTAAAAAAATGTTTATTCAAAACGTTTTAATAACATTTAGATGTCGGGTTATATAAAGATCATGAATACTTGTTTATAACGTTATTGTAAAATATTTTGGGCAAACATTTTTGCAACAAAATATTTTGTCAACAGTTAAATAACATTCTGTTAGAATGTTTTGCATCACGTTTTCAAAAATGACTAGTTTTTACTAAAAACGTTTTTCTAACCCTTTATAACCTGACATTTAAACCTTTACTACAAAACGTTGTGTGTTTGCTGTGATTATAACATCCAACAGAAAGAGTTGAATTGTGTGTTGAACTCAAATGTATTCTGTGCAAATGTCAAAATTCTTCAACGTACCGCAAATTGGTCACTTTGTTTGAGGGATAATATTGCTTTTTCATATTATGACAATTAACCTGATCAATTAATAGCGCACCGTGTATTGTTTCCTGAAACCACGTAGGTATTACCAGTGGTCGAATTCTTACGTGACGAATTTTACAGTACTTTCAAGATACTATGGCGCAATGCGCAGTGTTTTCGGAGAAATGAAACAAAATACTTATGATGATGCTTCCGCGCATTATTTAAGTAAAAGCTGGCAAACATTCTTGTTATGTTAACTTAAGGTTCAAGACCAAGACCATTTAATTATACAAACGTTTTAACTTTGAGCTTTTAGTGGGTCGTGGTGTCACATCTACTTGGTAGATAGCCTACTAGATGACAGATTCGATTTTAGCATCCCAAAATTAACTAAAATGGAGCGGTTGCCAACTTTTACTCAAAACTACCGAACGTTTGTTGAAGTTTTGGAAATAGAAGCAGTTTATTATAATGTAAAAACGTTAATTTGAACGAGGATGACACATTTGTACGTCTAACGCGTCTATAAATCTGAAAGCATAGTGCGTGTTCCCCTGTGACCCGAGAGATGACCCCCCCCCCCCCTCCTTTTTCCTTTTAGGATAAAATGCTTCGAATTTCACCTGTAAGTTTCAGATGAAACCATGAATTTTGTACCCGGGTTGTAACATCAAGTTAAGAGTACTGTATTGCATTAACTATATAATAAACATAATCATAAATTTCTCCTTAATAGTGATGTTAACACAATGTGCAGTCTGTTTCGCTAGAATATACTATACACACTAAAATCTGCTCTGCTTATGAAGTCCCTAACATCAATACAAAAGAACATCATTATAGTATCAAAAATCTGACGCAATTGAAGAAATTTTTAACATCATGCTATAGGAAAAAATAAAGAAACAGGATATATATTCACTCTTGCCACCCGTCTTACTCAGTAGACAGATTATGCATCTTTAATTACACTTGCGGAATCTTTCTTTCTCATTGAACATAAAAATTATTATGTCGCACATGTTAAAATAAAAACAATCTGGATCAAAAATGACATAAGCGTTTGATCTCGACCTGTCGTAAAAATGTCATTGCGAGATGAGGCTTTCGCAGTGAATATAGAAGAAATTTATTTACATTTTCATCATGTTTATATTGTAAAGTTCGATAGATACCTAGCGCATGTTTTAACTTAAAACTGTATTTATTGAGAGATATCATGAGTACTAAATACAACATAATCAATCGTTACACTCAGTTCTTATTATCGGAAGGAATAATCAAACTTTAATCAATAGCAAACCTCTGAATTATTGATTAACCAGAAAAAATTCGCGTTTTACCCGCAGTACCCGTCTGCATTAATGTACTTGCGTCATGCAATCCGTTTACAATTTTACTCATATTGTACAAAATACATTATTTGAAAAAAGTAGATAATATTTAAATATATAATATATACACATAGTAGCAGCAATACAAAATGAGTAAAATTGTGCCATCTGGGTTTGTTTTTACGCATTTTTTTCTTTACATAGTCTTAGAAGAAGAAAAGGGTAATTTTCACTGCTTCTAAATACGATAGAAATTTTGTTTATCATCATCATAAAAAAGGAAAATGACAACGGTTTGCCTGCTACAATAAACTAGACGCAAATAGGAGAAAGCACCCAAGTACAAAAGTTTGAAGACAAAATAAGATCGATCCTTTAATGTGCTAGTGCTGATATAGAGAAATAACTCACCTTTTATACAAGCCAACTTACTCGCATGGATTAGGACTAAATTGTCCAATTACTTTCATTTAATTATCAAGTCATCCCAAGAAAAATTCTACTGATGATATTATTTTATAATAATTGCAGACCTAAATACAGTGTGGTATAAAAATATTTTGTCTATAATTTCGACAATTTTATCATATATACAAACATTTTACAAAGATGTGTTAAAGATAGGAGTATTTTTATTGAACGCATACCTAAAATAAACGCCACATGATTTCAAGACGTTGGTGAAACTTATATTTGATTGATTTTTTATCGAATTTAACATACTTTAAAAATATCGTTTAATACGAAGCGAATGATAATCAAGTATACTTATTTATTTGCCAAACACGCAAAGAGAAAGAATATTTGCCCTCGTTACTACGTTATTGCAATTTGATAGCACATTCACATAAATCAGGACTATTATCCCGTCAATTCTAGATACTACTGTCAAAATCGTGTCTTAGCAAAGGTATCTATCTTGCAATTATATAGATATGCTTTCAACAATATAAAACATACGAAATAGAATATATGTGTCTTGCTAGACAAAACGACATACGACACACCCTAGTATATGAAGCTGGTTTTAGACGCTTTTTCCCGGTAAGACAAGACATAAAAACACGTCTCTGCACAAAACTTGTCCAGATGTCTCCATGCAAGACACAGCTAAAATGTAATGACGTGCCAATTGAAGCCGAGACACGTGTCTTATGGTTAGATCTGAGACGACAATACGTCTCTGGGTTAGACATGACTTGCTGGAGAGCATGGGCACCTTGCGTTTTCAGGCAAGGACACTTTTGGGTCTATGCCTATGCGTATTATACTGCTTATAAAGCTTAGCAAGACATCTTTGGGACAGTGCAAGTAAACCAAGTGATGCTAAACGTGAAGTATATATGACGCGGAGTACCGTGTAAGCCATAATTGGAATATGCGCAGATTTAGACGCATTGATATGCAAATCATTTTAATTGCCGGTTAGTGGGTTTTAAAAGTATACTTTAAAAAAAAAGCGCGGGAAACTAAAGTGATTTAATTGGTCATATATGTTGATGAACATCGCAAATTTGGTAAATTTTGGTATTTTGAGCAACAAGAGACAAGCTACACAATCCTCCTGCCCAGCGGTCGGTACAATATTGAAGATAATGTTTTAGTTTCCTTTCCTTCTCTCCCAAATGTTACTGTATCCCATCAAAATACTTGTTTTCACCAATATCGTAATCTTCGTGCCGTATACATAAACTCTTCAAATCTATTTGGATCAATCTTTTTTTTTTTTTTTGGCAAACAAATTGCCCACTTGTTACTTAATGTGGATAATTTATACTAATTTTCTAAGTTTGATTTCATATCAAATAAACAACAACACGGTCTTCCATTGCAATCAGAGTGGGCTATTCCAACCTATTCTTGGCAAAATTTCTAGATGTTTGACGCATGTTTGATCTTTCTGAAGGCAAAAAAAAGGTTTTGGGATCCAGGTTTATTGTCTTATTCTTTAGTTGGATTTTGAGATATTTTGCCTGTGGTTGACAGGGTTGTGTAAATTAAAAAAATAGTTCAATGAAATTCGAGACTTTTTTGGGGAGTCAATTGAAAAATATTCAACTATTTATTTGGGGTATTAATCGACCCCCGCTATACTCCTCCATTCGGACTTGTAATGCACAAAAAACAGAGCTGGAAACAGGACTGGAATTTAATTTGACCCATCTTAGGAAGGTGCACAATTATTCTGGAATAGCCCAATTTACGCATTTGTCACCAAACAGCTTTATATAAACGTGCAGTTTACTGAATAATTTAATAAGAATTAAGTTACTATTATTGTAGATAGAAACCACGTTGCGTAAACACCACCACACTACTACAGGGGATATTTCAAAAAGACATGAAATCATCTTAAAAATACGAGTATGTTATCAAATTCGCCGTAAAAGAAGTGTAACCATTGTAACCGGATTAATTACCATAGCGATGATAGCGATGTGTCTACACAAACATCGTGGCTCGTATTTGAATTTATAATTGCCCAACACTACACGTTACGTCATCAGAACACCTGCTTCACTGCATTGCCCACTTACACCGGTGAATAAATTTGAATGTTAAATGGACATAACCATCTGTGGTACATGTGATGAGTACAGCCTGCGTCCCGTGTTGGGCGGGGAATTCAAACGCGTATTGCAAATCACAAGGTTTGTATAGACACATTGTTATGCTAATAAATCTTGCTATATCACTACTTCTACGGTAAATTGGCTAGAACACTTTGATCGTTCTGTGTTATTAAGGTTATACGAGGTATTGTTGGTCGAAGCAGCCAAAAAAAATCGATTTTCATTATCTGAATCAATATATTATTGAAAAACAACACGGGAGATTGGTGTATTGCAAATGTTCATTCTACAAATGATATACTTTGAAAACTTGCTGAATTTATTGTTGTTAATGAGTTATGTACGTTTTACAAAAGTGTTGTTGTTTTAGCCCTCTTTACAACATAACTCAAGAACCACAGGACTTACAAAAGTATATCTGTGATATAATGATATTTGAATTCTTCTACACGCTCGCTATGAATTGAGCAATGCAATCTTTGCTAAAGCTCACTACCATTCGCAAGATGCAGTGAACTACTTTTTATTCTGCTGCTTCGATCAACAATACATCGTATACCCTTAAACACATACCATTCCCACCCTCTCGAAAGAGGGTTATTCATTAAAACATATACTGCACCTAACTTGCTTTGACCAAATAGATACTTTGCTTTGACAAAATAAGGCATGGTACAATTAATATATACCTTTAAAATGTATAACATGTTAGGCATGGTAGGTAAGTGTGGGATTAACATGCTAGAATAGTCTTAAATAACCGTACGAAATATTGACCGCTTAGTTTAAGACGAATAGAAGTTTTATTTTCTTATTTTATTTAGCTTATTTAATATACCATTAGAAACTGTAATAAAATTTCAGGATTTAATATCACCTTAAGCAAAGAGTACCTTAGTTAATTATTGTTTATTGCAAACCTGCAATTGTCGTTAAATTCTAAATAGAGTAAAGTGGTTTCCACTCGATAGTGTCAACGCATTATAATTAAAATGCGAGTTACATTGTGTGATTATAAATTTACCACACACAAAAAAACGGTTTCATTATCTTTCATGAAGTCAAAAATATTTTTGTTGGGTTTGGATTAGCTTACACCAAATAATTACATGAAGGATCGATCCAAGTTTTGACATTCGCCTATATCAGTCTTAGAAAAACGCCAAATATGGAAAGTAAGATCTCTAAGACCTTTGATGTGCAGCAGTGTGTGGTGATCTAATGGGAAACTGTACACTATCAGAATTGCAACGGTAAGAAGTTACCTCCCATAGTAAAGGATAGGGCGCATATATTGGATACATGTATGGCTGACCTTGTGCACTTACTGGTCCAGCCAAACTGACACAAAGAGAGATAATGAGATTAACCCAGTGCAACTACTGGCTTAGGACGGTATAACTATGCAATATTCATGTTCCATATGTGGCACTTTGCTGGACTGCACATTGAAGTAGACGTTTATGACATTGTGAGAGTCATACCGTCGGTGATACCCAAAAACGGTCTGTTGCTGGGAGCGGGAAGGCAATGTGCGGCTAGTAGTTTCCGGTTATCCTGGCGTAAAGCTATCTCTAGAGGGCGACATCCCAAACACTCGTCACTGCCACCAATGGCCAGCAGAATTTATCCGGGGAATTTATATCACACACAACAATAATAATGGCCATCTACTTATTGGGTGCTAATTATCTCAGTACTCCTCGCACACAAGAAAAAGATATTCAACTACCTCTTTATTCCGTTTATTTTTTACTTTGATGTCATTAAATATTTCATGAAAGTTATCCTAAATTAATTTGTGGAAAAAATGGTTGCAGGCGATTTATCTCATTGAATTAATGGACGAATCGGTTTATCATTGATGACTTGATGATGCATTACATTACCAAACATATTTTGTTCTAAAGTATGACACTACCGATTAATGCAGACTATTTTCATTATACTACCATTCATTTAATGTTTCATGGTTATAGCTTTCTCTGGAAATTGATTGTTTATGTTCGGTTTACCTTAAAATATATAAATAAACTGGAACCTTGGCTTATAAAAATAATCAAAATTTCAGCCTTATTTGATGGCGAACATAAGTGCGAAACAAGCTCAGTCATTTTGTATTCAATGCGCGTAATCAGCCTCGGCGTTCCGAATGGCCTACATCCCGGTCACTGTAAACAGATATTTTCATTCTTCCGTCGCGATTTCACCTTAAAACATTTTCGCCACTGATTTATACACTTTCTGCAACAAAGTTTATTATTATGACCTAATTAGATAATAATGCATGACTACTTGTTCGTTCTCCTAGCTACATTCTCGTGTACACAAAGGCATTTTCTGAATCTATATTTATACGAAATAAACTCAACTGAACATGAAAAATTTTAAGGCCACTGACACGAACTTTGATCAAATTCATCAAGCTCGCAATATGTTTTTGCATTAATAGAATATCAAAAAAAGAATATCCATCAAAAGTGTGGATATTTTGACCCAAATCTACAGACTTCTTTATAACACAAGTAGTAATTCATAAATGCTGTACAAATTATGTTCATTTTATACATGAATTTAGACAAAGATTTGAATACACACAAAATATTTCCTTTCGGATATCTTTTATTGTATGAATGGCCAAAATTTCAAGATGTACGAAAGAAAATATTTTCAATAAGTCATGGCAGGTCTTAGTGAAGAATACTTATACAGTGTAGAAGTGCTTTGGTGTTTTAGGAAAGTGATAAAGCATGTGCACATCTGATATTTTGTAAACCATTAACTACGATGGTATAAGGAGGAAGAGTCCAGGATTTCAGCATGTCTTACTCTCGTCTTTCTGTTTCTGCTAGCTTATTGTTAAGCATAGCAATACCACCTATCCCGCCACCAAATGCGCCATTGCTTGTATGATGACTATGTCCGTGTCCTCCTGGTCCCGGAGCACCCCGAGATTTATTCGATGTTTCATATAGCTGTTTTTGCATGACAGCTAATGACACTTTGTTTGCTGCAAGGAAGTCTTTCATACTAATCATCTCTCCCGACATTCGTCTTCCATCCGTTTCACTATCGTAATTGCTATCTACGTCCGTAACGTCTACAGTAGCAGGCTGAGCGCCATTATTGTTGCGCTTACCACCTGAAGTTGCAGTCCGTAACTGTCCAGGTGTGATAGCATTACGCCGTGGTCGAGGTTTTCGCCTATGGCAGCATCTGCAATCTAGCTTTTTGAGGAAAAAGTTGAGAAATTGCTTGATAACGATTGACACTACGTTGTATAGGGAATATATACAACACACCCCGGAAACCAGGAAGATGAAATTAGCAAACCGATACAGGAATATGTTTGTATCATAATCGGCGTCTTGGCTGGATACATAATCTCCAAAACCTATTGTACTGAATGCCACAAAGCAGAAGTATACGGCATCAAAATAATCCCAATCCATTTCTACATTCATATATACTGCTGAAGCGCAGCAAGTGATAATTGTAACTGCTATTATCAAATAAAGTAAAACCCAGTATACGGAAGGCTTCCAATTATCTAAATTATCATCTGACTGTTGTGATGGCCGCCTTCCATCTACAGCAGCTGTTGCTGGAATTCCGTTCTGAATCTTCTGTTTCCTTATTTTCCGCTCGTGACATTGTTTCATCACATAGGCTAAAAATGTGATAAGTCTTTCCAGAAAAAGATTGAAGAAAAGAATACATGCCGCACATCCGGGTAATCCATAACATATTAAAAGTGCTCGTCCTAGTTGTGTTGAAGGAGATGTCATTCCAAAACCTGAAACAGGAAAAAAAAAAGAAAAAAACACTATTATTTAACTTGTTTATCAATTTGAATAAAAACCTGAAATTGAATGTGAACATTTTGCTTCATTATTTTTAATAGGGCAAAATATTCTAGTTAAGGTATGTTTGTATGCATTAAAAATACCAATTATAGTTTGTGGTGAATTAAATCTTGGCGTGTGCTACCTAAACGTAATATTGTATGTTCAATGATAATGGCCTTTACAATAGACGTGCATGACAGTGCGTAGGCGTTTGTTTCTACGTCGAGTCACAACCAGCACAAACTGACTCTCATGCAAATTTGACGAGTAATGGCGGAAACCATATAGTTCGCTGGCGTACCTGATTTATTCCATCGTAATTTGTAGTTTTTTGTTCATTTGTGATATTTTGTTTTAAACAAAAGTTCAGATTTAGATTTTGCTTTGTTTCTATTATAATAACAGTGATGGCAACTGATATTCAAGTTGATTTAAGTAGTCATTAACATCATCATTACGACGAAACATGTCAAACCCATTATGTCATTAATGTATTGCGATATATATATAGGGGTGTATGTGTTTATACATTCGTATAGATATAGATATATTCCTTCCGTATTTTTCACTTTAACGAATGGCACCAAGTTGTATTGGACAGTCACAGTGGACACACCAAATATCTTTGCCTTCTAAATTGAACACCAGATACGGTAGTGTACACGGCTAAAATTGTCTTTGTCAATTTCATGGCAACCTTTTCCGCAATTATATCGTGTATAATGTTATTTTAGGAAGAGGAGAACGACATTGTTTTCAGTTGCTTTCATATGTGGGCGCCAAAACAACCTCTGTGTTTCAGAAGAGGATACAATTTGCCTCGACGCGTATAGTGAAATGGCATGTAGTGGCAGATATCAAAATAATCACATGGTATACTCAAGCCCCATGTCAGCAAAATGGTAGCTTTAATTATACCGATGTTATATAATCAATTTTATTAATAAGTCAAAGAAAAAATATTACTCTGCTTTCGTCATTCCCGTCCAATTTTGAATTTAGATATTGTGAATGTCTTTACACGCAACCCTTCTAGAGCAGCTAAGTAACGGCACAACTATATAGCCGCTGGTGGCAATAATATAGTCCCTAGAAATTTACAAGCCAGGGAAATTTGATTATTTCGTTCTTGTCATTTAAGAAAAATAAACATTAAAGAACCAAAGCTAACGAATTTTGAGCAACATCGTTTGAACTTTATTAATAATTTCTTAATTTAATTTGTCATCTTGAATTAACTCCGGCATCAAAGACGACCTTTAACTTTCACCATTTGAATCTTGGTTATGTATCAAGTAATTTTGACATTTGATTGTTATCAGTAATATTCATACACAAAAAAGGCAGGAGCATATAAAGTTTTCCATGGAAAATAGGGAGAGAGAGAGAGAGAGAGAAAGAAATGAGGAGAGAAAGATAAGGAGAAGAAGGAGAAACAGAGGAAACAGGTTGGAGTCAAAAGAAAAGAATGTTTCTCTTTTTTACTTCTTTGCCTAAAGCAATTTCTAGGTTTTGTGGTTTTGTAAAAATGGAAAGTCTAAAGAAAATCAACGAAACCACGTTATAGGACTTTATACATAGGTTTTCTGTAATACTACTTTGGGTTTCGTGGAAAAAATGGTATTTTTTCCTTATTTCGGTTTATCGTTCAATAAATTGCAGATATTTACTAGGTTACATATGATTTAAAAACGAATAAGATCCCTCAAACCAACAGCAATGTAATATTACTTGAATGCACTCACTACAGAAACATGGTAGCGTTTATATTAAAGAGCGGGACGTAGCCAAGAGAGGGCTGCTCCCCCACACACACACACATCTTGTCTGCCCCATCACCATGATATTTAGATTTGTAAGACTTTTTTTGGTAAATTTTTGCCCAACCTTACCCACCCCATAATACCACCACTCAACCGCCTTGGCCAATCTTGCCAAATCCTAGCTACTCCACTGATTTTAAGACAGTTAAAATTACCGCCAATCTTCAATTATCATGTTCAACGAGCATTTGAACTATGCGAGAACTTAAAATGAAGTTAATATAATCAGGACTACGATAAAAAATATTTCAATGTATTCGTCGCCATGAATGATTCACGTATGTAATCGACAAATTTCAAGAAAAAAGAGAAAATAATGGCTTATAAGCAAAGATTATACCGTTTTAATATTCAAAATCTAGACGGGAATGCGGAATGTGAATTAAATTACATATTGAATTATGTAAAGATGACTTTTTATTTTATCTTCTGTATAATGCAGAAATCAAGAAGTCAGAATCTTATCACATCTCGCATTATGGAATCAGGAATCTATTACAGTGTTAAAGAGTTGCGTGTGATTACACACCGATTTCAATCAATCATTGCCTACGGCGATCGGGTTTCTTGATGATGGCATAGCCCATGTTCTATGTACTAATTCATGTTATCATGACATTTGTATTACCCATAATGCTGTCTGATGCATATCTATCTTGAGAAGAAGGAAGCCGCTTATATTGTGTGTGATACAATCAATGGACGAGTCAGACTGATTTATCATAGGTTCGTGAGTCCTGTTATAATGATATAACAGCCCAATTTATGTAGTGATTTTGATGGCTTCAAAATTAATATAACAAGATCTGGAGTTTTGAGTTGATTGTTATTTTCATATTACAGTCATTTTTAATAAATGTTACTTTCTAGTTACTATACCTTAAAGCACATAGAGTATAACTTAATTGTTGTTTTCTGCAAGGTGACATTGCCATCGGGGTGTAAAACTTAATCAAATCAATGACAACATAAAGCACGTACCTCAAGAAATAATGGGCACTTAATATTTGTGTACCAATATTTTGCTTAAGAGAGTGTTTGCAATACTGATAAACAAAATCTCCTTGCTTGAAAATATTCATAGGAACACCTTTAGGTTCGTATGCACAAAACAAGTTAAACCACGTCTAACTTTAAACCTGGTTTGACTATGGAGATTAGTCCTACGTAGAAGGAACTTTATGGTATTTACATACCTTGTTCTATATTATTGTAGTTCCTGTTAAGGGTAAATACATGTAGCTTAATATTAGATGACCGCAGTTTAACTTTTGGACTTTGCTAGGAGTAAAGGAGGAAAAGAAAAGATTAAAGGGATCCTTGCCGAAGTCTAACCTCTATAGTTAGACCAGGTCTGACGTTCGACCTGGTCTAACTTGTTTTGTGCATATGGACCTTACAGTGCATCGGGAAATACATGCAAACTTTCTATGATGATGTAACTAGGATTTTAAAATTTACACCGTAACATAAACAAATATATATATATATATATATATATATATACGGTACGAGCCGCACAACTCTTCATACAGAGAAAAGATACATCAGTAGCCCCGAGAGAATTCTGTCCAATGGTTGGAAAGACTTCAGGGTGGCTGAAGGAGAATGCACCCACAATACTTGTGAGCCTTGGTTAACCTGTCATAATGTTTGGAATACTATATCAAGTAGTGCAGTCAAACACTTAGAGGAGTAATTGACTTATATTCCAGAAATCCGCCCTGTCAAGAAACATCGGAAACTGATCACCGCTGAATAATTATCATGCATTGTTGTACATGTATGTCATTGGCCCTGCCCACGAAATAGGGTGTTCATATACTATATATCTGTGTTAGTATAGTAATGATTAAAGTTTGAAACCTTTTGATCCAACCACAAGAAATTATTCCTACCTCGGAATTTTCAGATGGTACTCCATCTTTCATCGGGTCATTACCGAGAGTGAGAAAGTGATATTAGATAAACCTTGTTGAGTGAGTTTAAGGATGGGGACAGGTTGAAATTTCCAGGAATCTACGACACTGATCAAGTCCAAAGTAAAAAAAGGTCATGTGACCTGATCACAGTATCACACTCGATGATGAAAGATTTACACCGTAACATAAATAAATATATATGGTACGAGCCGCACAACTCTCTATACAGAGAAAAGATACATCAGTAGCCCCGAGAGAATTCTGTCCAATGGTTGGAAAGACTTCAGGGTGGCTGAAGGAGAATGCACCCACAATACTTGTGAGCCTTGGTTAACCTGTCATAATGTTTGGAATACTATATCAAGTAGTGCAGTCAAACACTTGGAGTAATTGACTTATATTCCAGAAATCCGCCCTGTCAAGAAACATCGAAACTGATCACCGCTGAATAATCATCATGAATTGTTGTATGTCATTGGCCCTGCCCACGAGTATAGTGTGTTCATTGAAATTCATCTGTGTTGGTATAATAATGATTGTTTGAAAACCTTTGATCATCAACCACAAGAAATTATTCCTACCTCGGAATTTCAGATGGTACTTGATCTTTCATCGAGTCATTATCGAGAGTGAGAAAGTGATATTAGATAAACCTTGTTGAGTGAGTTTAAGGACGGGGACAGGTTGAAATTTCCAGGAATCTACGAGACTATGTTCAAGTCCCAAGTAAAAAAGGTCATGTGACCTGATGATACTAGTCGCAGTCTTACACTGGATGATGAAAGATAGGAATCAAGTAGAAATAAAGCTTCAATCATGAAAGATGTGTAGTAATAAAAGAACAATGTCAACCTCCGGTGTCAACCAATGCTTAAAAGCGTTGATTTTGCCGCTCTAACAACATGTTTCTGAAAACAGCATGTTGTGCTATAGTAGTAAAGGAGGAATAGAAAAAATTAAAGGGATCCCTGCCGAAGTCTAACCTCTATAGTTAGACCAGGTCTGACGTTCGACCTGGTCTAACTTGTTTTGTGCATATGGACCTTACAGTGCATCGGGGAAAACATTTTTCATGATGATGTAACTAAGATTTTGAAATTTACACCGTAACATAAATAAATATATATACGGTACGAGCCGCACAACTCTTCATACAGAGAAAAGATACATCAGTAGCCCCGAGAGAATTCTGTCCAATGGTTGGAAAGACTTCAGGGTGGCTGAAGGAGAATGCACCCACAATACTTGTGAGCCTTGGTTAACCTGGCATAATGTTTGGAATACTATATTAAGTAGTGCAGCAAACACTTGGAGTAGCAATTGACTTATATTCCAGAAATCCGCCCTGTCAAGAAACATCGAAACTGATCTCCGCTGAATAATCATCATGAATTGTTGTATGTCATTGGCCCTGCCCACGAATAGTGTGTTCATGAAAATTCATCTGAGTTGGTGTAATAATGATTGAATTTTGAAAACGTTTATTAAATTCCACAAGAAATTATTCCTACCTCGGAATTTTCAGATGGTACACCATCTTTCATCAGGTCATTATCGAGAGTGAGAAAGTGATATTAGATAAACCTTATTGAGTGAGTTTAAGGACGGGGACAGGTTGAAATTTCCAGGAATTTACGAGACTGTGATCAAGTCCAAAGTGAAAAAGGTCATATGACCTGATGGCGCTGGTGATGATGAAAGATAGGAATCAAGTGGGTATAAGCTTCAATCATGAAAGATGTGTAGTAAAAAATGAACAATGTCAACCAATGCTTAAAAGCGTTGATTTTGCCGCTCTAGCAACATGTTTCTGAAAACGAAATCAGTTTTTTGTTATGTTATTGTAGATGGTTCTAGGTAATACATTGGAATTCCTCAATTCCAAGGACAATATCATATAGTAACATAAGCCGATGTAAATTTCACTTTGCGCACATAAATAGTCTTACAATTAGGGTTTTATTTTCCCCAAGGCCGTCCAATAATACACCCTACATAGTAGGACTAGAACTGGTCAGTTAGACTCTCACTTAGAAGAGAGATAATCCAATCTATATGACTATACAATTAAATTGCGTTAATGATCCACTAGCATCAAACACACCAACCTGTATGCCAATATAGTGAATGAGATTGACGAAGAAGGATGGCCAAATGACTTTGACAAAATAGCTGTGATAATAACGTGTTCCATAGCAAGACAGCCAAGGAATCTGGTCAATTACAATGTTCAGATCAGTCTATCTATGTAAACATTTCAAAGCAAGGGTGTATTCTATTCTGTGCTGTGTTTGCTTTCTCTGATATTTAGTAATAGAAGTTAATTTTATCAGCTCATGACATTTTGGTTTAACGTTATAGAGTAAATAGACTTTTTTATTTTCGTCTGGAGCACTGTCATATAGTGAAGAGTACATGTCGTAACTGCCCATGTTATCTAAATACAGATGAAACAACAAGTAAGATTGAATTGTATTTGAATACAATGGGTGGATCGCGTCGGATTCAATCAACGTTATAATATTTTTTATTAAATGAGTTGAATTAAATTCGCCGAGTACTTGATGAGACATTTGAATTGACAAATATGTAATGCGTGCATGGTGGAGGCGTATTAACATTAAGGATCTAAAGTTCATTCACTTAAAGATGAAAACATGACTGTCACGATTTCATAAATGTTATTAATTAATGCAGTTAATGCGTTCCTTGGGCGACGAAAAAAGCAAAACAATGCTCACTGCGGGGGGACTCCTGAAGTCTGTTTTTTTTTTCATATTTACATGTACTAGCAATTCATTATCTAAAATACAGGCCTCATATTAGTGTTATAATTAATACTTTGATTCATATTTTAAGTTGGTTAAGAATGGTCAATAAAAGTATTTTCATCATTTTCACCACAAACCAGCCGTAAAGTCGGCAAATTGTATTCTGAATCAGGCCTACAGTGTAAAATGTGCATGAAGGTCGTATTCAGGTACCTCAAGATGGTGCTACATGTATCCCATTTTGCTAGTGCCAGTCAAACACCTTTTAAACCAATCAATAATCCTATTGTTGAAGAGGATAATAAGTTTCTACCTTTGTTCTTAAATAGCTCTAGTCTTTGTTTGCTTTGGCTAAATCCTGTTCAAGTGGTGGGTTACAAAGCATTGTATTTTTTCTAGGTATGTATAACCAACAATTAACAATGAGAGGAAATTCCTGAACCTCGTTGACTTGGGGAGGATTTGAAATGACCGCCAATCATGACTGTTTGATATTTATTACCAGCAATGTGGAAAAGAAGACACATGTAGAATCGAAATAACGTACCATTTTGTCGAAGGAGCAAAGTTCAACAAACCATAACCCCGCTTTTGGATATCGTCAAATAAAGTCAAATGATATACCATTCTAAAGCTTATGATATATATTTTCTAAACACGAAATAAAACAAAATTGACCGTGCCGACTTTACGGCTGGTTTGTGGTGGGTATATGAGTAATATTAATATAACCAAATAATTATGGTTTTTTTAAATTGTTTTCAGAAATGTTTGAAATTTGAATCGGTATTCTCATATACAGGGCAGAGATTTTACGTGTTTTTTGTTTGTTTGTTTGTTGTTTGTTTGCGTGTTGTTGTTTTTGTTTGTTTGGTTTATTTGGGTTTTTTTTATCGATCGGGCTCGTAGGATATGGTTTCTTTTTGTTTCGTCGCTTTAGTAAGAAGAACAATAAGGTTTCATAACCGTGACCTTTGGAAAAGTGTTACACGTAAATTCCAATATCAAAAAGTAACATAGTAATTGAAAAGTAAATGAAGATGAGGATAAATCAATGGGACATGAATCAAATAAACTCAATTGTAGGTAAAATGTTAAACCTAGTTATAGTTACGCTGCTGAGCGATTTATCCAACCAATTAGAAGTACCTTATTTCTTGCACCGAAATGTAAATTCTAGTCCATTTGGCAAAACGTACCGCTCATCACAAACGGTTGACCTGCATATTTGATTTAAAAGTACCTTTATTGTACCTTACTCACTGATATATTTTGGGAAGCCATAACAATTCATTTTCATGTCAGGCGGTCCCTAGCTCCTCGTCGTATTTTAATTCTTTTTCGCCTCTGACGCGCTTTTCTATATCGTAACCGTTGCCATGACAACGTGAAATGGTTTTCCCTTTGTTTCTATCCTTAGCTTGTATCACGAAGTGCTGTGTGCAGACTATTTTGTTTTCTTCCATTTTTATTTTCACAGCCTGGTCGTTCTATCGCTTTTCAAGCACAAAGTTAGCTGTTAGATGGACCAGCATTCACCAGTAGGAAGGGTATTCATTTACCATAAAAACACTTAATATATCCAATTCAAATTTTTAAAGGCTTTTCGTTCAGTCGTTAATTTGCTCAAAAAGCGTTAGTGATATTACAACACTTTGAAATAGGAAAAAAACTGAAGTACCAGAACACATTTATCTTTCAAGAATATTTGATATAAAATGATAAATTACATAAAAATCAGTCTGATAAATTACTCCACATTGATATCAACCAACATTTACAGAACACTCTGACTGTAAAAATATCCAAAGAATTCAGTAATTGACAGTCACCGCTGGCGACTAAACACTTTTAAATACATACAATATATAATTCATTCTAGAAAAATAGACACCAGCCCATTTTATATAAGTATAGGCATGCCTATATTCTATATATTCTATCAGGCTACACCGAGGCAGAATTGCACGATTACGTACATTGAAAGTCGATTTGTGTCCCCGGGATGATTTCTTGTAAAATCATCAACTGTCTGCGCCGTTATACGGTTTTTCAATTAATGTAGCTGTTTTTGAATGCATGATGCACATACGAGTAGAAATCATTGGTGGGTCGGTTAAGTGTTATACATGTATATTATACCTGCAATGTTCTATTTCGATCTCTAAGGGAGCCATCGGGAGTGAAACATCACCTGTCTTCTTAATGAAAGCACATTTCCCCCAATACCCTTCACTAAGGACCACAATGGCCTCATCCCAATGGCATAGTTCAATAGCCTCAATGAAACAATAATAGTGCAAAATATGACCTTAAGTTGCAGAGTATAAGTTTTTGTACCCAAATTTTCAAAGGTCATTCAATGAATATACAAATGTATTGGGGTTAAAGAACTGTGTCCTGATAGATCGGCATGTTATGGATCCTATAGTGCTTGATGATGTAACAGCCTATAAACTCACTAGATACACCACACACGGGCTTCATTGCACATTAGACGTGTACACAGGCATTAGCAGTCGACCGCATTAACCACATGCACAACTCTCTACCTAATATGGAAGGTACCTAACTCCCTTTTCCTTATGGATCAAAACTATCACCATAAGGTTGTACCTGAACCCATACTTGGTTCCACATGGCATACCTAATGGGAACACACACCTTTATAAGACACAAACTCCCATGACCCATGATACCTTAACATTATTGCTGCAATCAATTTACAGCAATTTCTAATGCCATAACTTTTTTCTTTTGTGTCTCCACAAGTTTTGTGTCTCCACAAGAAACCTATCTCCATAAGGTTGTTCCAGAACCCATAATTGGCTCCACAGGGCATTAGCTTTAAGATCCCCTACACCTACAAACAAAAGTATGCAAATATGTATAGTATTGAAATGTAAGTGGTACTGAATGAATCTAGACCTGGACTATACTAGCAAAATCACTGCGTAACATATTTAGCATGGCATCCTGACATTTCCAAGTCAACTAGCCTGAAAATGAGTCGGTGTACCGTTGAGGTCCATGATGAAAAACATGTCATTGTATTGGAAGTCAAGCGCCATGGCGTTCTACAGACGCATTAATTACGTTCGCCACGGTCTCGGTATTATACCTTGGCATGGCTTGCTAGGCGACCGCTTACTGTTGTGTCGGAGAACTATTGTAAAGAGAGTCAAAGCTTTTCAAGTGCTGCTAAATTTAGATTGTTAGGTGGTTTCGCTTGGGTGTTAAGTCTGAAAGCAAGTTTAAAGACCAAATTGGGATTTTGTTTTCCAATTGTTTTCATGATAGACTTGCATGATAGTTTTGCTTGAAATTGACTCAAATCAACAACATGTCTATGTCTTCCATTTTTACATATTTGACAGAATGTTCGACTCTTTTTTATAGGAGTGTTTCACACAATGGATTTAGATCACTAAGTGTTTTAAGTATTTGAGTAATAAATACTGCATTTACGATAGTCTGGCATTCTAAACTAATTTCCTTTTCAGTACAAGACTATCGTATAAGTACTTCATTTATGATAGTCTGGTATTCTAAACTAATTTCCTTTTCAGTGCAAAACGATCGTATAAGTACTACACTTACAATAGTATGGCATTCTAAACTAATTTCCTTTTCAGTGCAAGACTATCGTATAAGTACTGTATTTACGATAGTGTGGTATTCTAAGCTAATTTCCTTTTCAGTACAAGACTATCTTATAAGTACTGCATTTACGATAGTCTGGCATTCTAAACTAATTCCTTTTCAGTGCAAGACTATCGTATAAGTACTGTACTTACGATAGTCTGGCATTCTAAACTAATTTCCTTTTCAGTGCAAGACTATCGTATAAGTACTGTATTTACGATAGTCTGGCATTCTAAACTAATTTCCTTTTCAGTGCAAGACTATCGTATAAGTACTGTACTTACGATAGTCTGGCATTCTAAACTAATTTCCTTTTCAGTACAAAACTATCGTATAAGTATTGCACTAACGATAGTCTGGTATTCTAAACTAATTTCCTTTTCAGTGCAAGACTATCGTATAAGTACTGCATTTACGATAGTCTTGCACTCAAACTTCGAGATGGTGCTTAGTCTTGCGAGCAACAGCAAATCTGAACTGCATAAATTTCACTTGCGATATCTTCTTTCAATAAATAAAACATAATTAATCAACTTGGCAACTTCGAACAGGATTGAAAATGTGTACTTTCATGTGCCCTGTCAAAACACATTAAATTTTAAATTTCGCTGAAAATGTCATTTACGATAGTCTTCCTTTCTGTCGACGATTTGATTTACGTGAAGAACGTGTGCATCTGTCCGGGGCGTGTGTGCACTTTCAACAATGAAATAATGATCAGATGCGCATAGCCTTGGGTCACAAAATCTAGGTATACATTGGGTACGTAATTCACGCTCTAGTTATTGCACTCGTAACTTGCATAAAGAAAACTCCTTAGCATAAAATAATGTGACAACATATGAATGAACCGTTTATATTAGATGAAAGTTCCCCTGGTGTTTACAATCAAAGAAGAATTGTTCCTATTTCCGTAACACTTATGTGTGTACTTCTTTGACAACTATTGATTTTTTTTTACAATTAATGACGAAACTCTTTATTCATTTTTGTTCATTGGATTAACATCTAGTTTTGTTTAAAATCTGTTCAAAAATACTTCAAGCGGATTGGTTTAGTTCAATTCACTATAGCGGTTTGCGATTGCATTAGATCAGTGAGCTTGGTCGTATTTCAAGAACAATAAGCACGATTAATTTCATTGGTCAGTTATTTTAATAGAATCATCCAAATTCGGCTCAATTAATGGCGAGAACTTAAAGCATTACATATTATTAGTATATTATTATTATTATTTTTGTTATTATAATTATGATTGTTATTGTTGTTGTTTTTGTTTTTGTTGTTGTTATATGTAATTCTGTATGAGCCCGTGTCTTTAGCGCGTCGTATTGTGAATCGACCGAGTTATAATCTTGGGCTAACCTAAACCTAAACCTAACCCAGCTGTATGTCGGGAAGTATATGATAACAATCATGGTACATTCTGGGCCCGTTATTTTCCACTCCTTTCCCACAAATGTTTTGTTTAATGCTCCACCCAAATTTAATCGGCAATCATTATGCACTATTTAAGTACTTACCCCCAACCCCCTATCCCGGGAAATTTGGGGCACTGGTGGGGATTGTAAGCTGGGGTTACATAAGGATATGATAGTGGTAGGGGCGTGCAGCATTTTATAACATGTATAAATTACACACTATCTCCTGTAGACTAACAACGGGAGAGGGGCATGTAATTCTTACAGGAATCGCCAGTGGTCGGGAATGTATTAGTCTAAAAATTATAACCCCCGTCATTTATCGATATTCCCTGGGATAGGTGGGTGGGGAAAATACTTGATAGTACATTACTAATGCAATAACTCTATTAATATCTCTTCTACAAACGTCCATGTCTGTTCTACTCGGTATAATATACCAACATCATGATGAAATGTCTATGCGATGTTCTAGTGTCATGTCATATCGGACGGGTAAATCGGAGCAATGTTCATAATGTGCATTATTCTAAACTCCCCACAGCTTTTCCGCATTTTGACTTCCTGGCTGTTTCTCAGTTCATACACATCATGCTTATGATGGATCTTTACATTAGCGTAACATTAATGTATAACATTCATCTCGCATTATCATAATAAATATCTACCAAAGAGTAATTACCCCCTTTATTATGAGATAATAACTTAAAATCTATGCATCAAAATTTAAAACTAGAATAACAAAAGGAAACCCAGTATTGTATCTGCACATTTTGATGCCTCATTTGTCTTAATAGCCCAAAATTTGTTTACCACGGTGACCCTTTGAATGAAAACGGATGCCTTTTCAAAACTTGCACCTAAACCCATTGACAATGTTACTTTTGTTGCTAGAGTACCTGGTCGTCAATGGTCACCGCGGGTCATCCTTGACCATGTTGACCAGTCATGTAGAGAATGTAATATGGTACACTGACTTGAGTAGCTTTTTAGTGCAACTTTTGAAAATGCATCTTCTTCATTCAAGGAGTCTCCATGGCTAATAATTTTAAGCTATCCAGACAAATGAGGTATCAAAATTAGCATAATTAACCTGGGATTGCGTTTGCTATTTCAGGCTTTAAATTTGATGCATAGACTTTGAGTTTTGTCTCGTAATAAAGGGGGGGGTGATTACTTTTTGGTAGATGTTTAGTTTATCAACATTACCATCAGTATCATTATCGGCGTCTCATCATCATCATCATCATCATCATCATCACCACCATCATCATATCGACATCATCATTGATATAGCATCTCTCTTACGATGTAGAACTGGCAACCCCATAAAACAACTTCAGGGCCTTAGCAAAACATGCACTTGAATGTGTCTCTAATGCATCATATATCGTTTTTCTATCAACATTAATTCACTTTCTGAATAGGTTTCACCCAGATGCCTTGAATCTAGGTCGTCAGTGGACGATATGAATCAATTTTTGGTCACAAAATCAATCAATAAAAATTTCAAATGCTATACATTAACCTAGGGAAATTTTCAAATGAAGTTCAGTCGATGTTTTTTTAATTTAAAAGAAATGATAGTCATAATGTCTATGGCATGAGTAAAATGTCAACATTGCATTGCCACAAATTTTTGTTCATAAACTTTTATGAAAATCATTAGTCTACTATTGTCGAGAATATAACAGTATTTTACACATTTTATTGCTTTTCACGTTGTTTTTCTTTAGAAATAAAACTTAGATTAGTTGTTACAACCAAGAACGACGCATAGCCAAGCCACTTTTCGCGAATCACAATATGATGCGCCGCCAGCGGTTGCACTTGGCAGTCCATCGCTGTTTCATATTGTTTTCATTGGACTTACAAAACCAAGTCCTTTATAGGGATATAAAAGACTCTCTCCAAGCATGACAGGATTTCTTTGTTTAAGGACATAACTGCTAGCATTCATATCAGACATGTCTTAATTAAAATGGGACATAAAATGGGATATGATTTACTTCATGTCATTAATTAAAGACACATAATTAATGTCACTTATTCATCAACATGATCAAGACGCAATATCATATCTCTAAACTAGGCATGACCAATAGGCTATACATGAAGTCATGACTAAAGATATGTAGTAACATGACTTGCGCTAAGACACTTGAGACAAATTAAGACACGTCTACTAAAGACATGTCTGCAAGCTAGACATTTGTGCAGTGTGTGTAATTGTATAATGTCTGCAACAGATTGTGTTGTTGTATCGCAGCAAACGCCAATTATAAACAACAGTATTTTAATTCCACGAGCGCCTTACTCAAAAATGCAGTGATCAGATATCTATACGGCCTTAAAAGTTGGTTCCATTGAAATTTTCAAGTAGATCACGTAATGTACTGTGGTTAGTGATTCCGTGGACGGGATGACATGTGAAGTAGTCAAATCATTACAGAATACCAAATCAACTCGTGATTGTAATGGCTGCTAGATATTTTTGTTGTTCATCACGACATTATTATTACCAATGCAATGTAATTTACAGCTAACAAATATATATACCAAGGTAATATATTTGCAGCCTATTATACTGTAAAATACATTATATTGGTAGCGTACGTTTATTTTATTCTTCATTAATCGTGCAATATTCCGTCAGAGGATTATCATTGTAAAACTGAATCATGTATGATATATCCACTGCACGATTAACAGTGTGTTTTGGTGTAGTTAAATTGTATCAATATTCACGATATTGTATCACGAGACTCTTCCAGTCCACCAGATTTGATATGAGAGAAGACGTAAATAGCCACTGATTCCGACATACTGACATTTCAAATTAGCCCGTGTTTTTCTGGGTAATAATATATAGTATCTTATCATTTATAGCTCCAGGCTTCTTTAAACAGGCATGAAACCCAAACCTCAGAGACGGGCAGCATCGGCATACGCCGTAAAGGGAATGTATTGTCTTATATATATATTACTAGCGCTATATTGGGGTGATAATATTGGCTACTATGCTACAGTGGAGAGGACGTTGTCCCCTCGTCTATCCTCCTTGGGGAATTTCTTAATTGTTCCAGCCCGTTAGAAACGGAAAACAACACCATCTAATAACATCGGTAACTGCTCCTGAAAATCGAAGAAGTGTAAAGGGGCCCTGATTCAGAGGGAGAGACATAATCTCTACCTCAGGCAGTCTTCCATCCTCGAGAAAAAGGTTACCCGTACAAATCAGATGATCTGGTCTAGCCTACTGAAGCATGTCAGCAATTCTCCTCCAGCGTCTCACTGTACTACTGAATTACCGACAATTTGGTGTTCTAAATCATTTTCGACATCTGCCCAGTGTTTCAATCCAATGCAATTCTTAATACCAACGTCATTTTGTTTCTATCTTGTATCAGACAATAATTGTAACATCTCCCCCGGGACAAGCCACTTTTGCAAATTACAAAACGTACTCGGCCAACCTTTATGTAACTTATGTCCGTAATATGTGTCATACGCACGTAGAATGCCCATGACAAGATAGGGCATTTATCATTAATCTGTAGGGATTAACATGACGGACATTGCAGCCTAGACGAAATGTCTCATCCCAAAGTCATATTTGTTCTCGTGACCCTTTCAAACAAAAAGATCTGTTGATAATCAAGTATAGATGAATCATAATGATGAACTTTGTTAAAGTTTTATCAGACAATGCAGATTACATATATTACGGTATGTTAATTTGATATTAAAGTCACTATGGTCACCTTATTTCTATATTTTCACTTCTATAAGATAATTGCAAGACATACTTTTTTGCGTCAATAAATAGTCAATATAAAATTACCCCTTTTGTACCAGCGAGTATCCTAGCCTGTACCTAAAGCACTGCTCAACGCTGTCCTTACTTAGACAATTGAATATTGACAAAAGGTACTCTATTGTTGCCGGTGTTACACCTTACAATATATTCGAATCCAACGAGGTTGAAAGCATTAGTTGAACAATGATGGCGCTATTTATCTTAAATCTTGTTTGCATCTTTACAGGGGGTATACACTTGTATAATGGTATTAGAAAACATCCGAAAAAAATGGCAAGGTAATTTTCAAAAACTTTTTATCATGAAATGTAAGGAATAAGTCATATTATTTGGCTAATTTAAATTTAAAATATATGTAAATAGCGCCCTCAATTTGCTCACAAATGTACAGTTTATAGAATAAATACCACAAATAAGCATAAAAAGATGAATAATTTGAATAGAAAAGAATATCCATGTTAAATAGATATACGTGCATATTATTGCTGTTGGTATTGTCCAGGTCTAGAATTTAACATTATATCAAGTTTTTGTTAGAAAATTAATTAATGATCACATCAAGAAACCCGTGAAAGAGCAACGTGATATTGAAATCGGCTATTAAACAGTGTGTATGTTTGGCATTAGAATGCTTTGTTTGTCGTGATGTTGCTAAATAAGGAGACTAGCAACAAGGAAGGGATGAGGTCAGGCTGCACAGGTTTGACGCGATAAATAGTGGTGTTAGCTAATATCTCTTGAAAAGATCTCTATATTATTTCTGCATGCGTCATGGGCGGATAATAAAAGCCCTTGATATTGCCCTTGACCATGGTAAATTGTTTGATTATGTTTATCCGCTACAGAGCTAAATTATATATAGAGTAGCAAAATTAATCATGATTATTTTTTTAAATAAATAAAACGCGTCAAATCTCGCCCTATATTATTGAACTGGCATTTACCATTACCACACTCTGCCATTTCCCAGTAATTCTATTTAAAATCTTGACATTTAGTTTATAATTCTACTATACTTTGGTCAGCGGGCTTTATAACATCGCGGATTAATATCAAAATATTTTATTTGGAGAATGTTCTTGTGACATCTCGCAAGAAGCATCACAAATTATTAATTCAAGTCCTATCTACTTTCTTTAACACGCAAAATATAGACCAACTAATAGAACCCTTACCATGTATCTACTTTTTGGCGTAGTGGTAAAAGCCTAATATTTCCTGCCTATTACAAGCTGATCAAACTATAAGATCTATATTTTTTTATTCATTTAGTAAGTAAAGATGTTGAAAAGGGGTCTCTTGGAATATGGAATCTAGAAGCCTAAGTACTGCTCGATTTCTCATGCTTTTTGGGTATTTTAAACTGACATGTCTAAAAATAACAATAATACAACCGAAGAATCCTTATTTACTCTGGCATCTACTTTAGCAATGAAAAGCTGCTGTGATGTTATTTTTTTTCTACATTTTAAACAAATCCATAGTTCTTCAACCTGAATGATATTTCACAATGCGTGTAAGTTTCCAAGAAATTTGACGCAAATAACTCCGCATTGAAGATTTGTCAGGATTATAAAAACAATGACAATAATGCAGCGTATCATAGAAACATTGAAAACGAATGAACTCAAGGAGCTTTTATGATGGCATTATATTCTTGCATTTACTTGAGGATGTGCCTGTGAGATATGATGCTAATTCGGCCTAGACAAGTTACTGATCCTATGACATGTACCTAGGGCAGTGCTAATCTCATCAAAGTGGTGTCAAGTAATGGATTTAAGTTTCCCAATCTTGACACTTAAGACTTCGTATTAATAGCCACCTTTAGCCGTACTCAGTATCGATGGTGAGAATAATAAAAGATGAGATGATTTGAAACGTGCATACGTGCGGGGATACCATCAACCTATCGATAATGATAATCTTCAGTAAAATATTGAAGATATCTCAAAATTGCTCGATCAAAACAGATATTCAAGGTCAACCAGGAGTATATGAGACGTGTGTAACGAAAACGCCTACTCCCTATACAAACGTCTTATGTTAATGATATTCATTGAAAGGTTTGAAAGGTTTACCTATAGCTTCTGTTCAAATCCAGATAGGGAATAAATAAAGAAACCTCCTTGCACAAGATAGTGTAACAGTGCAAAGGTATCTAGAGCGTTATCTTTGCACATACCATTGTGCAATTTTGATCAATAAATTATGTGAGAATTATGTAAGTTCCTCAAGAGATCGGATAGCAACGTTTGCACAGTTTTTTTGTGGGACATGAGAGCACACCAGACATATCGAATTGCATTCTGAATACGAGGAATGTCCTTTTGATATCAAATAAAATTTGTATTATATTTCGAATTTCAAAAAATCAAAATGATTTGATATCAGAAGGACATTCCCCGTATTCATGGTATTCAGAATGCAATTCGATAATGTCTGATGTGCTCTCATGTCCCACAAAAATACTGTGCAAACGTTGCTATCCTATTCCTTAAGTTCAGTTATTTTTGAGCTGTGGGCAATAAATAGTACAATATGACAATTGTATGATTGTGTCAGAATTGTTCAAATTTATAAGCTATTTACCCTACATAACAGAAACCGAAATATTATCATAGAATTATGCATGGATTCTATTGATAATAATGAACATCTGGGTGAATGCTACCACCCTGGAGGATGAAATTTAATTAAAGATTTGATTCATTTAATAATGTCATAGCGTAATAAATGTTTGTTATCATAGCCGAAAGTGACCCGACTCGTCATCCTCATAATCAATGCCTGCATTTCTTTTTGCTTGATATCACATTACGGAATTCCAAACACTGCAACGTAGAAACAGATGCCGACACATTATCACTATACATACAGTAAATCTTAAAACGTACAAGCAGAACAATCATGTGATGGCATAAGCAGATTGCAATATTTGGATAACTGCAATTTATGGCTGGGATATGCTTAATTGCCATTTCGTATCATATTGTATATTATCTTGCGAGCAAAAAAGAACATTACTATAAAATCACAACATTTAACATGTGTTCAGCAAGCAAAACAATTCAACAAGGTGATCCAGGTTCCGGAAAGTCTACATTGATAATGGCACCCAATATAGAAAAATGTGTTAGTTATAATATATACATGTAGTAACCGATGCCGATTTCATGTCTTCATTCCAAATGACTTGCTTTCAACATATCCTGCGATTTGTTGTTTTAACATAAGTGTGTTAAGTATAATATGGTAGTTAAAATAAGAAGAATACACTAATAATCTATGCTATAGACGAATCCAATTTCACGCATTCCTACACCTCAATGGCAGCCATATTTGAGTCTCCGTCGGCTCCATCTCACCTAAAATGTGAAATGATGCGGCCTTGGAGGGTATTTCAAACTGCATTCTATTACCCGTGTTACACGTAGACAAAAGAATGATGACAGTTACAGCACAAAAGAATCTAACATCGAATTTTAAGCGGCTTTAATCCACCCAATCCAGTCACAACACCAGTTTGGTGCTACGGGGCCCAGTCATGGCCGACCAAATCCTGACCATGACTTGGCTCGTTGGATTCGTCTATACAGTAACATGGCAGTGTTTCCTGACTTTGGAACACGTAAATCACATGTACCCAAAATAGCATATCGCACTATACGTAGACAAGCGACAAGTGATACAAATCCTATATTTAAAAAGTGATTTATTTCGAATTTTACGAGAAAAATATTTTTATAATTTGATATTTACTAATTGACGATAATCTTGTAATAAAATCGTCGGTCGCAACACATAGTGGCGTAGAGTGATTTTCAAAATTTTCCGTTTCACATAGTGGCGTATAGGTTTAGAGCTAGCTATTATCCTATAATATTTATTCCTTGTTAACTAAAAGATATAGTTTATAGTTTGAACCTTAAACTTCAATTACAAATGAAATCGGGTCACTGAGAGATAACAGTGGAGAAGTATCGACTCCGTTATTAGTAGCATATCCTTCAAAATCGTTTTGATCAGAAACGTATTTTGTCCTTCACGTACGCCACTATGTGTTGCGACCGACGAAATTAAGTTACGTATTATGCACAAATAATTAGACAAATGATGTCATTTTCCATGTTTTGTGACACCCTGTAGTCGTAATAGCCTAGCAATAATGTGTGATAACATCCATTTGCTTATGCCAATATAACACGTGCTAAACCAAATACGGATAAGTAAATACAATTCTGTCGCCAACAGATTGTAATATTTTACCGGAAAAATATATTGAATTTTTTTTGTAGGCAATCGCCTGATCAACACTAAAATGATGCACTATTTGTTGGATTAGAGAAGTCATTCAGTTACCATTAAAATAAGCAGATTGTTTTTCTTGCGGGTTTGTGTCATAAAAATAAGGCTTTATATTTGAAATATCGTGACATAATTCTAAGAGAAAAGATTATTTGATAGATATAATCTCAGCTCCAGTATGCTCGTGAATTTAGATTTCCAACCGAGCAAAAACAGTAACTTGTTGTCGCTTATATGAATAGCACTCGATACATGAGATGTGGTGGTACTTATTATACGTTGTGAGAGATAAAAAAGATAATTGCAGAAACGATATATGCCTTGAGCAGGGGGAATCCAGAACGACAGCTTAATACACACGAATTATTCTATTATAACGCTACAACGAATAATTTCAATTAAAATGGTTTGGTTTCTCTGGTAACGTAAAGAAAGCAATAGAAGTTATTTTTAAACAGTACTTTTAATTATATGTTTGAATTTCAACGTAAGTCACTTGAATATTTAATCTTTTTTAATACAAAATGAACAAAAACGTTTTTAAATAAAGTCACCTGTTCGAAGTGTAGCTGAAGAAATACTCCAACAATTTGCTCAAGAAGCGGAAATGGTATATTTGGCACGGCTGGATAAGTATTAGAAAGTGCAGGTAATGGCTTCAGACTTAATAATAATCTCTCAGGAGTGGAATTGGATTGAAATGATTCGACGTTCTATAAAATCAGAAAAGTGTTTCACATTTTGTGATCATCAACCAGTATTGATAAAACGTCCTTATTTTCCTCCGTGTATTTTTAGACTTGAGGCTCATGAGTCGCATAACATTTCAAATGTATTCTTCTAAATATAACTTGCATACCTATGTACGTAACAAACCGAATAAATAGGAAAACTCTGCGTGAACATTGAATTTCATACTCTTGTTTTAAGGAAACTTTGTTTTTCTAGTCAGAAGTGTAAGTGCAGTTATTCTTAATGGGCGGAGATAAAAACGTAAAAGGGTACAGTGTCTAGCTTGGTATTGAAAGTGTCTGCAACATAGCTAGCTATCTGCAATGCACTTTATTCATTAAGCTACTTAATGCTTGTTGGCTAGCTAGTCCAAACCGCCCGCCATTTATGCAAGTTGATTGCTAGCGTGGTGAGATATTAAAATAGGGTGTACTTTGGTTATCACCTGCTTCGATGTTTATAATTCAGTTGGGTATAAGCTCCTACAGTATACGGAGATTTGGAACATCGCATAGATTCAGTTTATTATACTTGTCAATCCACCATTTGTTAATATTCCCATAATTTATATAGAACACTAGTGCCCAATTACGTCATTGTTGTCGTCTGCGATATATCTTACGCGCATACCAATCAGCCAGACGAGAATGATGACATGAGTCACACGGCACTGCTACTTTGATTTCTAGGACAAGTACCAACTGCCAAGTTAAAACACATATGACTGAAGTAAACATATCATAAAGATTTGAATTAATAAATATGGCAATCTGTCGAGAAACAGTTCTTTAAATCCCAATATGTTTTGTACAATGAATGACTTTGGAATGCATTTGGTACTAGACTCATCATACAAAACGTGAGGTCAATTGAATGAAGGCTTATAAAGATATCTAGACGGAAAACGTTTAGCTCATCATGATTCTCATAGTCCTCGCCCTTTCCATCAGACTCTATACTGATTAGTTCCATGTCCAATGTCACGTTCCTTCACCGTAAGGTTAGCAACCATTTCAAACTGTTGTGATAAAGTAGTTTACAGCATCTTGCGAATGGTAGTGAGCTTTGGCAAAAATTGCATTGATCATTTCATAGCGAGCGTGTAGAAGAATTCAAATATCACAGATATACATTTGTAGGTCCTGTGGTTCTTGAGTTATGTTGTAAAGAGGGCTGAAGCAACAACACTTTTGTAAAACGTACATAACTCATTAACAACTAAATCTCAAGCAAGTTTTCAAAGTATATGACTTGTGGAATGAACTTTTTCAAAACATTAAAGTGTTATTTTTCAATATTATATTGATTTAGACAATGAAAATTGCGTCGCCTTAAACAATTATGTTTGCAATTCTCAAGTCAACAAATTCGAACACTATTAATCTATGACCGTCATAATCTTTATACTGTCTATCTGCCCCACTCCCTCCTTTTGCTTTCTTGCTTTTATCTCACATACTCTCGCTCTCCATTACACATACATCGCAAGGATCATTGAATTATGCTTAAAATGAAATTAACGACAACTATAGTAATAGTCGGAACACGAGCAACCACCAGTCCTAAGTAGACCTTTTAATCTTTGTTATTTTCGTCATTCAATTTCTATCCAATTCCGTTTCAGCTTTTCAAAACATTTTATGTTCCCTTCCCTGTTATTATTATCAGTGTTGTATAATATTCTTACGCCATCAGCCTTCAACAACTATGGTAGAAAACTGCCAAGTTAAACCACATTATGACTGAAATAAAAATATCATGAAGATAATTTGAATTAACTCCCATCATTTCAGGACAGGTATAAACTAAAAACTGACTGATAATATTATAATTATAACAATCTGTCGGGAAACAGTTCAATCAATATAATTGGATGCAAGGAATCATTTGGTACAAGATCATCACAGACAAATAAGAATTGAATGAACAGAATCTAGACGATAGCTCATCATGATTCTCGTAAGTCCTCGCCCTTTCCATCAGACATCCCATTCTCCGATAAAGAAAAAGTCTCGCAAATTGCAAAACTTCAACACGAGAATTCATGAATTCAGAATCTAAACTTTAATAGTTTCAGAGCACATCAATGCGATTTTTCAACTTAATTTTTGAGCAATATTACTTGTACGCATTGGCTCAAACTGGTAGCACACTTTTGTCGAATCGTGCAGGTAAAAACTTGACTCAATACTCATATGATCAATCACCCAAAGTACTAAAGTCTTAGCTTCATTTATCACAGAAACTTAGTATTCTGTGGTACGTAACATAACGTCAAATTTTTTGCCGTTAATAGACAAGATTTTTTTTACTTTGAAATCAATTTGAATCAATAATTATAACAATATGTCGGGAAACAGTTCTCTAAATCCCAATATGTTTTGTACATTGAATGACCTTGAAATGCATTTGGTAAAAGACTCATCACAGACAACATGAGGACAAACTGCCAAATTACAAAAAGTAATATTATAATTATAACAATCTGTCGGGAAACAGTTCTTATAATCCATTATTATGCCCAATATGTTTTGGGACACATTATACAACGCACCTGCAATGACCAATGGATATGCATAATCATTTGGTTTTACTTTCTAAGACTCATCACACATTTTAGAAAGCAACATGAGTAATTGATATTTATAAAGATATCTTTCAGACGGATAGCTCAATACGACTTGAAACTATGTCCGATACAAATTTGCCTTTTCCATCAGACTATAGGCACTGATTAGCTTCATGTTCAATGTCACTTTCCTTCACCTTAACCAATTATTTTGTGCAATTCTCAAGTCAACAAATTTGAACACTATTAATCTAAAACCGTCATAACCCTTTACTACCTGCTTGTACATGTCTATCTGTCTCTCTCTCTCTCTCTCTCTCTCTCTTTCTCTCGCTCTGTTGTTTCTATCACACACACACACTCTCTCTCTCTCTCTCTCCCTCTCCACTACACATACACACACACACACACACTCTCTCTCCCCCTCCACCTCAATGAAAAGGGCTAAAAAAGGACATTACTCTGAAGGATCATTGAATTATACTTCAAATGAAATTAACGACTATAGTAATAGTCGGAACAGGAGCAGCCACCACTCTTAAGTAGTCCTTTTATTCTTTGTAATTTTCTTTATTCAATTTCAATCCAATTCCGTTTCAGCTTTTCAATAACATTTATGTTCCTGTCCATGTTATTACCAGTGTATAACAGCATCAGCCTTCAACAACTACGCAGGAGCCTATGAATAAATAAATTACATGTTCTCTAACAAGAGAAGAGAGTGTTCGTGCTCAACAATGCCGTTTAATGAATACCACAATGAAAACATGTTTTCTTCTTTTTTATATATATAGATAAGATGTAAAATAATGGTCTGATATTTAACAGAATTCTGGAGACGCTTTTGTACATTTTTGTTAATAATATTATTATACCTTTTATACTGTGTCACTCAATAACAAAGGAAATAGTGAATTGGTTGATAGAATTCGCTAATTAAAACATAAGCACCCGAAAAAGTATAGTTTTACTATCTGTGATGAACCGTTTTTGATTTGTACAAGGAAAAACTCCACAGGTTTCAAAAGTTGAACAATGCTCTGTTTTCCGCCAAAATGGTCTCAACCTCTCCGTCTTTTATAAACAATTCAAATAAAGAATAGTTTGTCATAACCAGGATGTTTCGTTACCTTCAAGGTCAAATGGAATAATTTGGTGAGTTTTTTATTTGAATTTTATTTGTATGAATTACCCACATCTCAAATTCCCCAGTACTGACTGAGGGCCGGAATCATATTTTTCATATTGGTTGTCTTGAGAAGAAGCACATTCCATAAAAAAATTTCAACAAAACATGAGACACTAATACAATCTAGTACAGGGCAATTGCGAACTCTTTGGGCATATTCGTACTACATGTATGAGTCAAATTCCATATCAATAGAGCCTTAAGTGCTCTATAACCTTTACGCTTTTTAGGTTATTTACAAAATGCCTGATATAATAAACTCGTAATGCATATAAACTGTGTACTTTGTTCCCAATTTTTTGTATTCGTTTCTGTTAACATAAAAAGAAATATTTAGTTGTGAATATAAGTACCTTTGACTGTTGGGCATGTAGATGCGACCAGTGCTTATGACACTATTTGTACAGGCGACAAGGAATAACTGCATAAGCGGTTAACATGTTTGTCTAGGTTTACATACATTTTTAAAGAAGCGGTCAAAACACTCAATCACAAGTCACCGACGATGATTTGGTTTCTGATGAGATCTGCATTTTTCTGCTCAATATTTTATGATCCAAGGCCATGTCAGTCCTTTGATGGAGACCATGTAAATAATATATGCGATTAGAAAATTTTAAACCCTTACTTGTCTTCATAGTTACACATACATTACAAAATATATGTATATAATATTAAATTATTTCTGGTTTTTGTGTGTGGGGGTGTGTGTGTGTTTTGTTTTGGGTTTTAGTTAAGCATGGTGGAAAGACAATGTTGGAAAGACAATTTCTTCCTTTAAATATATTCTTCCTTTTCTACATCTTTTTCTTCCTCTATTTATTTTGTTCTTCTCTTCTTTTTTACTCTTCTTCAGCCTTTCTTCTCGTTTGTCTATATTTTGTTCTCTTAGTTCTTCTTATCCAACCTCTCTGTATCTTCTTGATCAATTAATGGTTTGACCAGTTTGATAGCATTGACAGTTTGAAAAGCGCTTCCTTGACCATCCGTGACGTTTATATTTACCCACAAGAACTAAATCGACCGTCAATATAAGTCTATAATAAATACAAGTATAAAACACGAGAAAAGATGCAATTTACAAGGCACACTGGACAAGGTGAACCGTAATTCACAAATCAATCGTAGAGGCCGAGGCAATGAAGAGACAGTGAAATATTGAACACTACAGTAAAGCGTACACCTGACTCAAGTCTATATTGTATTGGATAGGATATTTACTACATGGGGGACCTATATAATCTGTCTACAGCTGTAAAAATACATGTAAAATCTGGATAATTTTATGCGCCATCAATTCCATCAGCTTTATAGATATTGCTACTGTAATTTTTCCGCTTGATACAATAAAATACATGTACAATCTGGCTAATTTTATGCGCCATCAATTCTATAAGCTTTTTTACTACTGTATTTTTACCGCTTGATGCATACGAGTACTTTTTTAAGTTGAATCAATCCAAACATGCCAATTTTTCCAAACCTAAGTCATGTAAGTTGTGCTTATTAAAACAATGCGGCATATAGGATAAATCAAACAAAAATGGCAAAATCTGAATTTACTAATACATGCGTGGAGCACGATGAATTTGATTCAAGTTGTTATACCAATGATAATTATTTAAATTCACATAATTACAAAAACAGAATTAACAAAAAGTAATTTCTATCATAGGTCCTATACATCTACAGCCGCCAAACATTTGCAAGAATCTTTTAAGTGGACTTTCTTCCGTTTTATTGAAACATTGTCGAGAAAAGAGGGGAAACCACAAGGCAGAGCTGCAATTGCGATCAAAATTGTGTTTAAAAGTTGAATCTCGTGCCCATGCATTTAATGAGCTTTCCTTCAAATACCTAATATAACCAGTTTGTCACATTTAAATAGGACAAAAACGCGTGAGCACTATTCTCTTTATAAAATATTTTATAGAGAGGCTTATGTTACCAGGCTTCTAATGTATAGATGAGAAGGTTTAATGTTTCAACTAAAGGCTTGGACCAGCCCATAGGGCGCAACACTAACTAAATTTGATAGTAATTACAGCACGTCTGTTAAATGTGGGTCACGTCATAGGGGTCTTACTTTACACCGCTCAACCTTTCTGAGACACACCATATCAGTGCCACATGATGGATGAAAATAGCCAATTATTGAAATGGAGAAGATACGTTTTACTATTGTTTGGTCATTGCTACTGGAATTACCAAATTTCCCGCCAAATCTATGCATGCACCTGATTGGGTGCACTTCTCACACCTTTCATCCCTTCATACCACTAATTGCCTATTACACGGATTTCAATATAAAAACTTCAAAATACCTCAAAATGGCATGCGCCCTCAAAGCTGAAAGTTACAATTATAGATAGGGCGAATATTTACTAAAAAATCGATGCCCGGCGGATGAATTTTGGTAATATGTCAAGTCATATAATGAGAGAAAATATGCCCTTTCGAAGCATCACAACCAATAATGTACTTTTTTGCTATATAACTTTTCAATTTCAGTGCTTTTAAAGCAGCCTCTTCGGATGGCTCACAAACAAATAGTTCTTTGTCGTATTTTCATGCAACGCCCAAGCTTATTAGTGGTATATAACAGCGATAAAATAAAACTAGATAACTAAGGACCAATCATTTATAGGACGCTAGCTGCAGGAATGGCGACATATGCTAATTAGACGTTGATTATGTCCGTGACGCAATTTTTGCAAAAATATTTGTGCCGAAAACTGACGAACAATTTCAGTTTTCCCCCACATCATTCCATCCTGTTATATTGTAAAAAAACCAACAATTAGTCCACTATGTTAAGAAAATATTAAGAGCGATGACACCAGTTTGACATTCCACTAAATAACCTGTATTTTCACTCCAGGATCAGACAGTTCTTGAGTTTCGACATTTTGTTTTTTTAAACAGAAGTCTTGACCTTTTGAGGTCATTTAGTAGACTTTTTACCAGCCGTTTTGTTTTCGTAACAACAGTTCGCCCTTTTGAACTTCACGTAGTGGTGCGAACTTTCTTGCACCGCCAGGTTTTTTAACCCGAACCTCTTATCGTGTGGTTGATCAGTGCATGAGCGGTAATGACACACGGCACCAGGGCATTCGCTTAACTGCCTTGGTATATAACCTACAGATCTTGGTAGTCAAGTGAGTGAATTAAAAATACCCGGGGATTTACTATAATAAACATATTAGAAATGTTTGGTAAAATAAGAATATGCACATTCTTACGAAGTCAAAACAAGTTCTTATAATTCATAATCTATAAAAAGAGTATTAACTACTATTGAGGACTCATTTTATGCGGACACACCCGTTTAAATCCTTTGATAATCTAATCATTCAAAATTACATACAAGAGACAAGAGTATTGATGAAAAGTATTTTAGGCCGGGAATTGTTTGATCATGCTATGTCTGACAGGTTGCAATCTTCTGATATAACCTTGTCTTGGCACCGTAGGTAGGCTATCTAATTATTCTTATTCTATTTTGGTACAACAGTCTTCCTGGAAGAGTTTCTTTTTAAATTAGTGTTGTTTTGTAATTGAAGGTTACACCATTCGCATTAGAAGTGATGATGTAATAGGATTAACTACCATAGGTTAAAGCAATTTTTGAATATATCGCCCTGCACTACAAGCAGATGTGTATCACCTGTGTATATCTGCAATCATCGATTGATACCGCTATTGTCAAAGATACTAATCTTACAGGTGCGAGTGATCAGCATGATATGAATATTCTATAGAATTAGATCCAGGTCTTTATCCCTGTTCTTTGACATCTATGGTTCAATACAGAGGTATCGCGTGAACGTACTAGTGCAGTGCGATATCAATATATTCAGAAATTGTTTAACCTATTGCTGTGGTAGTTAATCTTGTTACATCATCATTTCTACGGCGAATAGGTGTTTATTGTTGTCATCAAGATTAAAAGTATTTGTTTAATGCAATCAAAGAGTGTGTACAGAAACTACAATAATCAAAAACACCAAAATCACGAGTCTATAACAGCTAATACAATTAATGCTCTACGTGCTATCCATGCGCTTCAATGGAAAAATTTCTAAGTTTTGAAATATTTTCTCAAAATATCAAGAGCTATCTTAAGAACTACTGAGTCAATACTAGGCTTGTTTGTACTCATTTTAATGCATTTTTCTTGCTGATTCCAAATATGGTCATGAAAATTTACATTTTTGAAATTTTTGAATTTTTAAAAAAAACATTTGAAACTTGTCGTCTGCAGTTGACACCCGCGTGAAGAGAGTTAAACTAACCAATTCCTTACAAGATAATAACATTGAATGACATGGATGATAATTTATATGTTCGTTTTTAATATAGAGTTTGATTAATTTGAACTATTCCTAGAAAGTCTTCTTTATATTTTGTCTGTAATTCTGTTTGTTAATAATGGCCTGATATATTACTCACCAGGCAACCAAGATATTGGCAATACAATATTATATCTCGAGTGAGATTTGTCGTGACATCTTTCCTCATCTCTATTACAAGAATAGACAATCTAAATTGATATATCAGCAATACAATATTGCTTGTGATACAAAATTAGAGCTCCGATGACAGACGGATTAAAAAGCAGATTTTGTAAAAAGAATGGTACTTCACTGCGTATTAGCTCAGATTCTGCAATCTGTTAATTAAAAACGTTTTCAACGCTTCACAGAAATGTAAGCTTTCTACAAAATAATAATTAATATCTTCGGTAACTGCAAATCGGGGTGCTTTTAAAATATACATAGGAAAGAGAATAAAAATACTTAGCTGTAGGACTTTCAATTACTGAAATTGGTGGGTTACATTACTTTATTATCAAATATTTTCATAAATCTGTTAGATAAGGTCACAATCATTACTACGGTGGCAACGGTGCATTTACAGCGGACATATTGGGTTATTCTAGTTGAAACCCATACACCCCTTAGAAAACATGACCTTAATCTTCTAGGAGTGTGAATTCCATAGCATTACCTGAATGGGTGACTCTCAGCACCCGTGTATGGATGATTAAGGTCGTGTCTTTCATAGGGGGTGTGGGGATTTCAACCGAAACAGCCCATTTCAAAAAAGCATGTATAGCTGTGACTGACATTTGGACTTGTGAATGTAGCCGCGGGACTTTCTCATATTTTGCAGACGATGGTTTGTAGGTGCTATATAAGAATCGTATTATAAAGAAATGTAAGAAGGAGAAACTTAAAACCGTCCGGTTTTATTAGTGATGTTATCAAGTCTTTCATGGATTGAATTTGTATCCGGACTTTTTTGAGAAGATACCAAAACTGATTAAAACATATTGGCAATTGGTATATTAAACTAGGTACTTTAGGCTCATTTAGTGAATTGCTCATTCGGAAAATCGTAAAAATCATCAAAATTCAGGTGTTTGCACCTTTAGCTTGCTATAGTGGTTAAGCCGAAAGCCGTGTATTACAGACAGACTAAGACATTTTATACATAAGGCTGTAATATTAAGTGTATATACTATTTCTCTAGATCAAAAGAAGCTTTCAATTTTTCCACAAGTTTGATGACCTGTATATATTTTGACCTTGAAACATATAATATTGACCCCTGGTCGAGTTAAAAAGTTTTCTTGTCGATTAAGTAAAATCTAAATTTTCTAATCGAACTATAAAACCTTCTCATGTTTAACTTGTTTACTATTTTGTTGATTTATCCTGCAAACGGTACTTTAATGCCATTCTATCAACTTATTTATATATAAGCTACAACCATATATCCATTTTCTTTTCATGTTCTCACGGAATCACTGAAAATCGAAAAAAGATGGTTTCGATGTTACAAATTTGTTTTGGTAAGACAACCCGCCATGAAATTGTTATTATAATAATTACATCTATCAGATTTAAAAATCAGATTGAAAGGACGCTTAATTGTTGCTGTTACAATGAGCATTAATGCTGCATATTTCCGGTGGGTTAATTATTTTTGCTTCCAAAATATCCATTATGTCATATGAATATATTATTTCATCATATTTGAAAGAATAAATGTGCACTATAACAACGTATAGATAATTGCACAGATATCAAATGGCACTATCATTTCCATCTACGTATAGATCGGTGTTGTTTATTTTAATATCCAGATTCCCCTACAGCTGTTACCACACAAATTTTGTTAGCTTTATGTGCTTTTATAACATGTTTATAGCTGAATAAATCTGCATAAGAGATAGATAATCTATAGGAAGAACTTAATCATCATATTTGACTTCGAAGCCGGCTTTACTGAATATTAAATATAGATAATATGAAATATAGCAACAAGATACAACATATAGTATTACTATATCAAGATCCTAGGCAATATAAAACCCCAGTTGACCTCTTCTATATCTACCCATCGCTAAGTATTACCTCCTTTAAATAAAAACATTTTTTGCTATCTCTCTTTCTCTCTCCTTTTTTTCTCCTGTTCTACGCAAGCTATTGATACAGGTTTCCTCTGCAACTGAGGCTGATGCATGGAACGATATACGGGGTTTAGAGAGAGCGATTTTGCGTATTACCTAGATATTTGACTGTTCTCCAAATGGAAAGAATAGTAGCGCTAAGGCAATGTTGGTGTTAAATTACCCCTCAAGAAAGCGCTTATCAGGCGGCAGGTAGCAGGTGTGGTGCAAACAACGTCATTGTAATAGAACCTGCATTACCTAGGCAGCCAGGTATACGGTTATATACTTGCTATGCTATTGGCATATTTACCACACGGCTAGCACCTTTAGTCTTATACCCTTACCCTACATATTTACGTGTTGTTGTTGCTATAAATAAAACAATATTTTAACGTTTATTAATATTACATAATGTACAAAATATACACTAAAAAAATAGAATATTGGTCTTTGTATTTTACCATATTAATATACCCAAATGCTATGAGGTTACAATTGTAGAATTTCATGTTAAAAACAGGTATCTGTGTTTGACTAAGTACTTGCACGAGAGGTGACAGTTTAGGTACAGGTTCACATTGAAACACTGCCAAGATCATTAAGACTGATGAGTGTCACTATCCAAGATGATACCCGCGCAATTTACACCATACATATCCTTACAAAATTAAATCGATATTAAACTAGAATCCAACAAGTATGTCAAGTCTCGATTTAGTAGCAGAAACTGTTTTCATTTGTCTGCAGTTACTATCTTTTCACATTATAGTGATCAACAATTCACGATTTTATCGTATTAGACAAGGAACGACTGTTCATAAGTGTCATTATTGTTTCGTTTTTGTGAGATGTACTGTAGTGCTGTTCGTCTGCAACACACCTTTGAAAGTGTTTGACTCATGTAGAAGGAATCATGTTGACACTGGTATTATACCGTATCACCCTTTCTACGTCAAATATGCAATGGCACCTGGTTGGGCTTATACTGCTGTTGATAACATTAGCATTCGTGTATATCTCTAGCGCACGGGTTAAAATTATCTACCAAAAAGTGCCTCTACTTAAATGTGGTTGATTAGTTTGCATCATCATTTTTACCCATTATATTGTTATGTGATGAAATCACGTTAACATAATTAGCACCTGGTATTCAGAGATAACCTTGTCACTGATTAATTTGATAACCAGGCAGGTTTGGTTCACCCCAGAAGAACTGCTCTGGTGGGGCTTCCTCTTTAAGAATAAATAACCTCGATCCTCTTTAAGAATAAATAACCTCGATCTTCACTTATTTGGATTTATAATGTCATTGAGCATATTATTATAGTCAACGAAAAGAACGCAATAACTACGTCATTGCAATATTTTGTTTTGGTCGGTATTAAAACGTGTATATTTTCTCACGTTTCTTTGTTGTTGTTTGAACTTCTTCATTGATGATTAACAAATTCACAAGGTAGAGAGTGTACCGTGTGTATTTACGCAATGCTTACGTCTGTTTGCTTATAGTTTGTTTATCAACTTCTTATGGACAGACAAAAATAAATGCGCATTGTTACAAGTAATCAACACGTTTTTATTTTTTTATTTTAACAAGCCACCGCCTTCATAATAATCCCTTGTGAGTCTAGTCACGAATATCTCGTTTTAACGTCTTTCTCACTGCTATATTTTTTATTATCAAAGCAATCCGCTTAATCGTCCCACGAATGTTTCAGGATTATTTGCTTAGATTTCCATCCAAATTAAGCAGTAATTACACTTGGTTATGATCACGATTTTTGTTGGTTTAACTGCTGAATGCTAATAAAAGCGAATGCTTTTCATGTGGGTGTTAAAGTATTTGTATATTCAAAAGTATTAATATTTTTCTCCATTATTTACGTTTTCCGGTAAAGATGTGACACAGAAGTGCTCACAATTACAAAGTATTTGTGATGTGAACAAGCAAAATTAGTCTAAGTCGGGCATATTCAATTTTCAGGTTTTTTTGCATGATTGTATAAAACATTTGCAAAGCTACATTTTGCAGAAAAACTCCATTGAAGTTAAATATTTAGTTCTAAAGATATGAACAGTTGAAGTGTTTCCAAATCAATATGCAAAAAAATGTATTGTCTTTGTTTAGCTGAATATCAATATATCCGACTTGTGACTGTTTGCTTGATCACATCATATTTGTGTCTGGTCTAGGAGCACAGAAGGACACACTTACGTATAAACATGGGAAGTTTAAGTGCTTGTTCTGCATAACAATGCTTGTCAAGTTTTTTTTTATTGTTCATCCTTTAGATATGATTGCCAGGTGCAATGGGTGGGTCGAAGAATTTGTGAAAACCCCTTTGTGACGTTTCGTAATGAGTCGGCAAATTCTGTCATTTCATTGGTCAGTTGTGATGCTACCCATCCAGAACTACAATCAATATGCGTTTTACAATAGCAAGATGTTCAAGCAGGTCAAACTAATTTCTAGTTATCCGTGTTCTATAAGTTGCATATTCTGTTTAGGACTTTCAAAGAAGTACCTGCATGTGCAACCATGACTGTTTCAAAATGGCCCGCCAAAATCATGCAGGTAACTCCGAGGTCGTGCATTGAATTGGTTTGAATGAGAAATACTACGGGAATCCGCGCCTTTTGTTAGATAACCTCTATTATAATGAGACTGAGAAACTGAATACTCGACTGAAGACTCAATGAACTGGAGGTTCTTATTATCACTGTGTTCCTATATTATTTACTGGTGCCATCGTCCAAGACTTGTAAACGGTGTGAGTAATTATTATGGCACCTTGGTAAATAATATATCAACTGAACTAAATAAACCACAAAACAGGCACTATGAAAAATAGCATATACATAATAAATAATAAACCATCCAGATGAGCCCGATGATAAATAAGCAAAATGATAGTAATTATATAGACATGTAGCACACGAGGTCAGTTTCCTACTCATTTTGAATGATGATATTTATGTTCTTGAAATCATAGATTTAATCATGTTCATGTCGCAAACATTTTTGCCGTCTGCGAAAGGAAGATTATATTTGTCACGTGTACAATTATACACTGTTCTTTGTAGGGACGTTCTACAAGTGGTATTTTGTTGATACAAAAACATCTGCTAATCTGACGAAAATTCAATTTGCCGCTATCACCGAAATTCCACGTTTTGTTTAAAAAGCAATTTTGACACATTTTCGCGCACAATTTTATTTCCAAATTGTTGCAAACTTTCAACCAATTATTTGCATTGCATTTATAAAGATGTAAAACAAATGTTGACAAACTCCATGTGATAGGAAGGTACTATGAACCCTTTATAATATAAATTACAGTTTTAAAGATGGTGGGTTTTCCCCGCAACCACCCGTACTGGTGATCTTCCCCAGCATGCAACCACCCGTTAGTACTGCGGCAGAGAAAATTTAATTATGGGAAGAGCGACTGGAATTACGTCACAATTCAAGTGTGTATAACTATCTCATTTAAGACAGACCACCACGATGTGCTAATTAGGGTCAGGGGTTACTGGGTTTAGGGGTTAGGGTTAGAGTTAGAGTTAGGGTTATGTTAGTAACCTCTGACCCTACTTAGTATATCGTGATGGTCTATCTTAAATGAGACAATTTATTTTACCGTATCTTAGGTCTAGACAATAGGCGCCATTAGCGGTCATTTTGCTTCCTATACTTGATGCTATTCACATGTCGTAAATAATCTGGTGCAAAAATACATTAGTTAACAATTTAAAATTATAAGTTCAGCATACAATTTGAATTTTTTTGAATGATAAGGATCGACCAAGCATCGATGGTGGATCGAAAGATCAAACTAATTTGGTACTTTTACCTAAGCGAAATAAACAAGTAAGTGCTGCAGTGCTTCAATGTGAACCCGTAAACTGTCACTTCGCGTACGTCTGATTTTGAATTATTCTCAATATGATTCCCATTGTTAGCATTAATCTAAACAGTTTACTTAGTTATGAATGGCAAAATAAGTTGGCTTACTTTCAAAATCAGTGACGACATTTACAATTTTCATCCCTTGAGATTACAAGACTGAAAAGTAAAAGTAAATACGGACAAAAACTAAGAACACGTGCTATTATCTACTTCAAATTTCAACTATCACCCTAAGGTAGCAGATGTTAAGATGTTTACTCCAGGTGTCAAAACGCGTGTATATTTCGACGATAAACATAATGGTAAAGAAATTACGACAGGTATACACGAGGTATACGTTAAAATATCAACAGTCGGACGACATCATATTAGTCAAGTATGCTTTTGTTCCTATGCGTCAGCAGTGCATAATGCATTTGCATGCATTATTACAAGATGGCTTTATGCGCAGTATACATGCGTACATATCACGACTGAGCGTAAGATCTAACTTGAAGAGGCCCTTGACTCTAAACTGTAGCAGTTGCATTTTAGCGTGACTCTAGACTTGACGTTTTCTGCCTTCGCAGTTTTCACAAATCATCACTAGAATTTTGATAAGCTACACATGTTGGCACGGGCCGTCTGTAAAAAAAGCAATGTAATTGTTTTTGCAAATTGAGGCGCATTTGATACGAAAGTGCCAGTTCAACGTCTTATTGAAAAGTTATCATGACCTTTGTTGGCGTGCATGGGGTTTTACTGATGCCTTAAGAACGATTCCGTACATGACGAGGCTACGAACGTGGCAGATTAGGGAAAAAATGTAATAGGCTCTTGCTATGGCTTTTGTATAAGCACATTTTATTATTCTATTAGGAGTTTGTCATTATTGATATACTGTCCAACAATTGCAGTTCTGATATTTTATAAATTTGGTGCATGAAATATAAAACTAATTGAAAACAAGAATAGTATTTGACTTACAATGTAAATACTGATTTAGAGAGGAAATGTAGCATGAATTATGTATACAACAAAAACAGCCCTATATACACATAGACGCTAACAGCCCCACAGGCGCTCGTGCGCACAACCCCACACCCAAAACATACACCCCCTCCCACACCCCCGTCATCTCCACACCCAAATACATCTATAATACACTTTAATCAAACATAAAATTAAGCAATTGTTCTTCATGGTTATTTATGTTATGGTGCTCCAAAAACATTCAGCCCAATAAACTCTTCTATGAATTGAACCCGAACAAGTATCTCAATTCTTAATGCTAACGATAGGGGATCAGATAACTCCCACGCGTCCTCTTACACCCCGGGGGGGGGCACTTCCATGACAGATATGCATCATGTGCCTCGGATAGACCCCTTTTTCAAACCTGCTTGTACCCAATGACCCCTTTTTAATCACCTATTACCCAATGACCCCTTTAAAAAATTCATGCTCTCCATTTCATATACCCCCTTTTAATTCCAAATTTAGGCCCTGGGAAAAAGGTATCGCAGTTTGGCATTTTTATGTACTTAATGATACTCTTTTGGCAATCCTGTACTCAATGACTCTTTTACTTTTTGTTACCCCAATGACCATCCTTTTTCAAATCAGAATGACCCCATTTTTATTCAGGTTGTGTCCTGAATGACCCCATATTTTGTAATTGTACATTTGACCTGAATGCCCCTACTTTTAAGAGGCACATCCCTGCATTTCAGATGATTCCCCCATCCATGCCCAACCCACCCCACCTAATCAAACGCAATGGCCATGCACGCTTTCCACACTATATACCAGGCCCTGGGAAAATATCGAATTTTCGTTAGGATACGGGAATACTCTATGGATGTGAAATCAGTTAACACAACCCGCACACCTGAACCATAAGTCCATTACAATGATTATCCATGCCCATATATCACATTAACTATATCTCAAATGGCTGGTGAAAGAAAGGCACGATGTTTTCGCATAGTCATGCGAGAGTACTTTATAGTAAGAATTTCCAACGAGATATAAAAGCTAAAATACATTATTAGATTGAAAAAGAAATGATACTGGCATATTACTCATGCAAGATACAATGTATAGGTAGTCCATTTTATCCATACTATTCACGCCCGATTTTGAATTTTAATCATGCAAGTAATGATTGCGCGAGTTATTTATTTCAATCCTACTGAATGTAAACAAGTTCTTCATGTAACACTAGACCAAGATAAACAGCATGTCAAACCCTGAATCGTATTGCATTTGTCAAATAATAAGAAACTGGTCGCTTTATTTGCTGTAACATTTACCCTTCCTTTTCATTACTAGCACCCTGTACGACGGCTGACCCAGAGTAAATGTCACAAAGACAGTAGGGAGTTGAAGTGTGTTAGCGAAGACGATACAGCCAGATTTAATCGCGCGCTAACTTGGATAAAACCTCTCCTATGCCTCACGCACTCGCAAATTGCAGCAAGCCTGCATACTCGGGCAAAATGCAACACATCTTGCTTTCAAGATTACTATTTAAAAATTCATCAGGTGGTATATTATCCCTATTCATGTTAGATTCTGCGAATAACTTAATAATAAATTTGATTTATTCTTTATTTTATGGTCTTCGATTTTTATCACTTTTGCTAGAAATAGCAGTTGTAAATATTTCCAAGTTGTGATATATTTGTGATGTATGCTTACTTTTTGCAACGTACCTGGGAAATATAGTAAATTTTCATGGTACTCGGGAATTAATGGACAAAATAGATATGATAGTTAATATAGATAATAGATACTATAGATCTAATGGACAAAAACTACCGCACACGGATTTGAATAAGCAGAAATAGACGTGTTATGATTCATTTAAAGAAATTGTTTTTCGTTCCTTTCAAGTTGTAAACACATGCATTGTCTTGCTTTTTACTCCTCCTTCATCGTCTGTTTTCTATTGCTTTAAATCGAACTTATTCTTCTCAAGAAATACTTCTTCTTCTCAAGAAACACAATACTCTGGACAACCATCATTTATTTATTTCCAGCAATTATACTATAACGCAAGTTGATTTTGGAGGAATTTTAAATGCTGGATTGATTTTCCAAAATTTATTTCTTTTCACCAGAATAAAAGACAATGTTGAACCATATTTCAAAAAGGAAAAAAAGTCATGTTAATATGGTACCATATTCCAATGAATGTAAAATGGGAATTGTTGTCTATACAAGATCCCATATATTCATAGGTTTCTGGTTTCCTATAAATGTCATGCCAAGTTGGGACCATATTAAAATTCAGTCTAGCGTCTGAACACTTCATCTATCTCCATTCCCCATGGTCAATATTGCCTCTTGTTTCTGACGACGGTGGACATGTCATGTTTGCCTAGTATATTTAGCAACTGTGTCGCTGTAGAGTCTAGATACATAGCAGTGTAAAACATTGTTTTTAGCTCTCCATGAGCAAAATACAGAAAGAATACAAATCACCCTGATAGAGAGTCCATACTTGTACCTGTAACAAATATGCCAAAAAGATATTCTTTGCAAATCGTGCTTTTGAAGGGGTAAGCTTGGATAGTGTTTTATCGATTTCATGTAAATGTTGGATTCATGCTTTATTGAGTATTCAGTATACCTATCACCTGGGTATTAGAGTAGAAAGTCTCAGGTGAATCTAAATAATGTGATATCGGCCCACGAGTTCTTAGCATGTCTCTTTTCCTATACCACTATAGTAAAAAAAATGTTATGGTACATATGCACTGTTTATTAAGGGTAGACGAGGTATTGTTGGTCGAAGCAGCCAATAAAATCGATTTTCATTATCTAAATCAATATATTATTGAAAACTAACACTTTGGTGTTTTGCAAAAGTTCATTCTACAAATCATATACTTTGAAAACTTGCTTGATTTATTGTTCTTTATGATACGTTTTACAAAAGTGTTGTTGTTTCAGCCCTATTTACAACATAACTCAAGAACCACAGGACCTACAAAAGTATATCTGTGATATTTTGATTCTTCTAGACACTCACTATGAACTGATCAATGCAATTTTTGCCAAAGCTCACTACCATTCGCAAGATGCTGTGAACTACCAAATCGCAACAGTTTATAATAGTTGCTAGCCTTAAGCGCATGCGTTAGCGCGGTAATCCACTTCGTTGGCTGGAGAGGTCGTTGGTAATTCAAATACATTTGTCATTGTCAGGTATTATGAATTATGCAGCATATTTGCCACTGTGCAATGGGATTTGTCACCCAGTTATTTTGTCCCAAGGTCAGCGTTGGTCAGCCCCATGGTAGGGTCTCAATGAGACCACAGATTGCTCCAGGATATGTGATGTGACACAAGAAAAATCTGAAGGGATAGTATTGCTTGAATCCCATTTATTTCCTTATAACTTTTTACTCCGCGTCAGAAGTAATGGACGAACTATCTAGGGAGGATCTATGGGCACTATATATGTGGTGTTACATTTCCAAATCCTATATTGCATTTAGGGGAAGGACAATTCGCAATTCCTTCTCTGGTTTGTGACTGAAATTGTAACTACCTAATTGTACACGATTTGAATACTAAGTAATCGCATAAATCATTATTCCTTAAACACAGATGTGACGACTTAATGCTACGAGTCAAGTGATGATTCTTACAGCGCGGAAGTGCAGGGTGCGGTAAATCAACACTGATGCCACATTTGAATTCAACATATTGAAATCGTTTGATAAAAATTAATAACGCTGTGGTTAAATTATCATCCCAGCAATTTAAATAAATTAGCGTTGTAATTACCTGTATGAATTTAATAACTGAAAAAAAAATCATTATATAAAAAGTATTGCTTCTTATGCAAAGGCACCAAAGTTCACGCAGGCAATATCTTGTGATAAAAAATGTAAATAAAATCAAGGGTATTAATATTTGATGAAATGAAAATCAGTTTTATAATATATAACATTTCTATTACTTTTAAGTAGCACAATTGCCGCCTGGATTTCAGGTTTTTCCGCTAGCGTCTTAATACGGCCACGCTCCGTTGGGTTTTTGTACACGACCATGCTATTACTTTTACGGTTACCAATGGTTACTGAACAATGCATTTGTGACGTATGTGAAGCAATGGAAACATGAGAGTATTATGATGGTCATGATTGGGAAAAGATAATGTCTGCTAACGACAAACTATATTTACCTTAGGAGTCTCTGCAAAAATCAGAAAAATCCTAATACAATGTAACAAAGGTGGGTTTTTTTTAATCTTATATATTTCATAAATCTGAGTGTGTATATAGCTAATGCATACGGACCTTTCATGAAAAAGACCTTGCCCATGCAGCTTAACATTTCTGACAATTATTGTTATCGGTAATTTTTAGTAGCAGTAATAGTGTTATTATTATTATTATTATTATTATTATTATCATTATCATTATCATTATCATTATCATTATCATTATCATTATTATTATTATTATTATTATTATTATTATTATTATTATTATTATTATTATTATTATTATTTTATTATTTTACTTTGATGATCGACTTGTCATTTCTGCCAGTATTAATCTAAAAATTATGATCAGCTACGAGCTTGAAGACAACATGAGGTAGTACAATTGGATGTAATTATTTCTATTGATTGAAAAATAATATATATAATAGTGTCGTTGCTGACAGTATAATCATAAATATTTTATTTTGTTCTATATTTCATTGCCAGACGTGCGATACTTGTTGTCAGTAAAGACAGAACGATTCACTACCAGCCTCAAATAATTAGCAGGCTATAACTCTTCCCAGATTTAACGCACGACTGTTTACTGAAAACGCACACGTGGGATCGTTCAGGAAGATTATGATCCGAGAGCTACCTATTTTACATATATGAAACGTGATTTTGGCGGCGAAATAGTGCAGCTGACACCGGTTTGTTTCATTACTTCAAAAACCGGTAATTATCACTATATCATGCAATATCACACTCAAGGAGGATACATCTATCCTTTGAACACTGAACCGCGATACCGGTGAGCTTGATTCATACACTTATCGCTAGCGACGAATAGAATCATAGCTAACCAATGATAATTCTTGCGTCGAGTAGGTGAAACCCAACTCTTTGGCCAAAACACTTTTGCATGTCAATAGCGATTGCAAGTACAAATGCGTCGTAATTCCATTTTCAGCTCAAATGCTACAGAGGCTAATATGGGGTTACCAGTGCTATAATGATCATAGGTATGAAACTGTCCATTTTATAGGCAATAAGGTCGTCGACGGAAGGTTATTTTGGTGTGTAATTAAATTATATCGTGTTTAATTATTCAATGATTTTTACGGGCATCCTCAAACACCTGACACGCACATTATACCAAATAAGCGGATCGAGCGTGTCATAATATAAAGTGAAATATCCCGACAAAGTTTATTTGTAGCTAAATATACCTGGGTGCCAGGTGTTTTCATCATCGAAACTAAAATGTTTAGATCGTTTCAAAAATAACACATCAGGATATGTTGCATTTATACAGACTGTAAAATATATATTAAATTGTAAACAATATTAATGTCAACAGGGTTGAATATGTTACTACAATTTGAAACAATAATTAACAGTCAATATAGAAGCAAGCTTTCCAACCTGGAAAAGGTAATATCTAATTACTGTGTATTGCATTGGTTTAACTCAGGACATGACAACAAAAATCTTCAGGATGACCTGAAATTATTTTGGTCATCTAATTTTAAATTTTTTGACATGACACGCACCTGCCTCTCCTCACAGTTAACTTATTTACCATTATAGAAAAAATGTGTTATAAAAAGCGTTAGAGTGTTCATAACTTAACTGAGTGCACATGCATAAATTCTGTTGATGTTGGGGTGCTTTGACAGTTTGCATATTTTGCTGAACCTGAATAGCCGAATAGGTTAATTGAGCCAAATTCCGTATAATCTTGAATTCCGAATAAGAATTGGCTTCCTTTTTACAATTTTACGTAGTAATTCCTGCATAGCGTCGCTGGAATCGGAAAGACGACTGTGTTCTTAAAGTTGACAAGAGTTAAGACAATATAAAAGTATAGTGAGCCCACGCAAAAACACAAACATGTTAATATGCCCATACGTACACCCCCATGAACAAATACAGACACAAATACAAATACACAGGCCACATAAACTTAAAGAATTCTTTTCACGTCCCCACGGTTTTGGAAGAGTGAGGAGGATTTTGATACAGCGGTTTTCCTGTAAATTTTATACATTGCTAGCAGTTTTTAGCATCTTCGAGAAAAACGATAAGGCCGTTTTTATTTCAAGATTATTAAGGTTAGACCCCTGAGAGTAGCCACAAAAACACTTGAAAGCAATCCAGGCTAACTAATAAACTTGTTTATCAGCATTTACATTTTAGAAAAGTATTAAAAACTTAAAATTTATTTGCAAAATGAAAAAAAAAAATATATATGAAATGATCCCAGAAAATGAGGAGGGAGGCGGACGTGAAACGGATTTATTTTTATGTGGCCCATAATACCAACACAAAAAACATATTAGCATAATTTGTTATACCTGCAACTGTGTTGTAATGCTATTCGCTGTAGAAGTGATGTAGCAATCGGATTAACTACCACAGCAATAGGTTAAACAATTTTTGAATATATCGCGCTGCACTACAAGCAGATTGCACTCATCACCTGTGTAGGTCTGCAATCATAGATTGAATACAATACCGCTCTTTTTAAAGATACTATAATCTTACAAGTGCGAGTGATCAGCATGATATGGTTCAATGCATAGGTACAGCGTGAACGTACTAGTGAAGTGCGACAATTTCAAAAATGGTTTTACCCTATTGCTATGTTAGTTAATCCGTTTATTACATTACTTCTATATACGGCGAATAGATTTTCAAGGTAGGTTTCTAGGTCCGATTTCTCGAAGCTTGACCAGGCTTCCTAAGCCAGCAGGCTAACCCTACCAATGTGGATCCATTGTATTGATTTATCTTTCTAATTGATATACGATATAAAATTGTAACTGACATTTATAAGACTAATGGCTTAATTAAGCCTGATGGCTTAGGAAGCCTAACCACTAGCCGTGCTTCGAGAAATGGTGAATTATCATCTTGCAAACACAACAAATGTTTCCCATCAGTGATACATAATTATGACATGTTGCATGCCTACTCGAACAGGTTCACAATCAGGGCTGAAACAGTCGACATCGATTACCAACCATTTTTACAATTGCTTCTGGTTAATCTTTTCTGTGAGTAATTTTCTTCGTCACCGGGGTAAATGAATAATTCCGGAAATACAGTGTGTGTCCAATCCGACGATTTTGTGCACGTAATAACCTGGCATTACAATCGAGACTGATTCTCCACCGTGTTCTTGCATTTTAATCGAAAGATTGAAGAACTTGCACAATGCTTCAGGCATACGTCATTTTAAATTCCTATTCCTTGCTTGTTGGCTTGCTTGGTCGAACGCAATGTCATTTCATTTTGCATTACAACTACATGATATCTCCATTTTCTTGTTTTTGAAATGTTTAATATATACAATTTACGAAACAGAGAACGCTGCAGTGTTATTTGTTTTTCTGATTTGGAATTATTCCGTGACGTATTGTCAAAAGTAAACATAAATGGTTTATTTTAAGCAGATTTGTTTGTCTGGTGGTGACGATCGTATGGTAGCGTTATCGTGTGCAACCAGTCATTATTAATATTCCATTTATACGTTAATTAATCAAGTAAAATAGTTAATAGCATAATGCTAATTAGGTTAATTTTATTCACAAAAGTTGGCACCCATACGACGCTTTTTAAAGCTTAAAAGCATTAGTATTTGTTTGAAACAAATTTATTAAGATGCTTTTAAAGATATTTTCATTGTTAAATTTGATATCTCACTTAAAGGTATAACTACGTCATAGATGATATTGACCAAAATATTATATATCCTGAACAGCTGACAAGAAAAAAGAGGATCGCACAAACTCCGGAATTTGTCAAGGTTCTTTGTATTTTTAAACTGGAAACTGTAGTAGATGTAAACATACCGTAACCAATACATTTAGTATTTTAATTCTGTATTTTTTATATATACTTCATCAGCAGTATCCGAAAGCACACATCCGCCTATTTATCAAGTTCCGTATGGTACGACCAGGTTGCATTGCAAGTATATATTATTTCATTATGTGATATTGTATTTAAATTTATTCATTCCAACCAAGTATCTCAGCAACACGTGATCAAATAATTATATATTGAGTAACTGAAATGCACATCCCATCTAAAATAATTATTCTAAATACAGTATTAATTCATTTATCGTCATGTCCGACGTCACAGTAATTTGTGCATTATAGCGTGAATCTTAAATGCTTCCTTTTTTGTTGTGTAAAGACTGATGTCCATATTGTGATTGTCAGAGGTCAAGTAATGTTTGTTAGTGCACAATACAGCGAGCTGTTAAATCAACTTTAGTGCCGAAGGAAAGATGTCACGAATAAATGCATTTTGAGAAGTTAAGCTGATTTTAAGCAAAGAATAAAGGATGCACTGTATACACAGTTGCTGTTGTTGTTCTTGCTGTTATTGTTGTTGTTGTTCTTGTTGTTGTTGTTCTTGTTGTTGTTGTTGTTGTTGTTCTTGTTGTTGTTCTTGTTGTTTCAAGGATTACATAGTAAGACAATTGCGTTTAAGCTATACATAGCTCATTTCCGATTCTATTAACAGAAGGACATAAACATTGTATATGTTCTAAAAAATGTTTATTCATGACGTAAGCAGTAATTATCTTCAAAAAGCAAAAATGAAATGAAAGAAGGAAAAAAGCAGTATGATGACAAAATGTTGGCAAAAACCCGTTTGAATTTTATCAGTGTAATGTTTAAAAGTTAGATATGGTATGGTTGAGTGCCAAGGGGAATTGAAATAGGGCCGCCCACAGAACAAAACAACCTGTATGTGCTTGCCGAGTTGTCTTTCCGTTTGAAATAGTGACAGATTTCTATCTTTCTATTGCTGTCTGTCTGTCTTCTACATGACGCCAAGTGGCAATGCATACTGACATCTACTTCTGGCGTATAAATTGAATGGACAATAACAAAATCTCCACTGATCGAATCAAAGGGAAGCTCGCTGAAACATGTATAGAAACATAAAATGCGGGTAAAAGGCGGGAGAAAACTGACAATAATAATGAAGGAGAGAGAAAAAAGGATCTTCTATCAATACCTTTATAACATTACTATACATTAGTATGGAAAAAATCAAGGACCAGTGCTTTAAAATCAACTGAAAGCAAAGCAAACCACACGCACCTTAATGGGCAGTAATTTAGAAAACAAAATTGAAAAATTGAAAGAGCCAAGGTTATTGGACATCTAACAAGCCATCTAGTGCACCATTCTGCTGCAATCACAATATGGAACGTGACATGAACAAATCTGTTAGAAAATTGTTAGAGGTCATTTTGTAATACAAGAATTGCATTTTAATTTGGGTGGTAATATTAATTGTTAATGCCAGCTTCCACACATCTTCGGCTTTCCACACAGCTTCTGTTTTTTGGTTTTTTGTTGTTGTTGTTTTCCTTCTTCCTTTTCTTTCTTTGTTCTCGTTTTTTAGGGCGTAGAAATGTTGACAGTGTTTCTAATTAATGTTAAATCATAACGTAATAAGCAGCGAGTATTTAAAAAATGCTAAATACGAAAAGAAAGAAGGAAAGAAAGGATAACATAAATATACATAATTACTAGGGAAAAAAAGAAAAACTACAGGAATACCAAGCGATATGAAGGCAAAATGTAGCCCCTAAAAACCCCGTTTGAATTCTATCAGTGTATTGTGTAAACGTTAGATATGGTATGGTTGGGTGCCTAGGGGGAATTGAAATAGGGCCGCCCACAGAACAAAACAACCTGTATGTGCTTGCCGAGTTGTCTTTCCGTTTGATTTAGTGACAGATTTCTATCTTTCTATTGCTGTCTGTCTGTCTTCTATATGACGCCAAGTGGCAATACATACTGACATCTACTTCTGGTGTATATAATTGAATTGACAATAACAATAACAAAATGTCCACTGATAAATTCGTAGTGAAACTCGTTGAAATGTGAATAGAAACATAAAATGCAGATGAAAGGGGGGAGAAAACGGGAAAATAATGATGAAAGAGAGAAAAAAAGAATCTTCTATCAATACCATTAGGCCCCTATAACATTAGAAAATCAAGGACAAGTGCTTTGAAATCAACTGCTTTGAAAGCAAACCACGCGCACCTTCACGGGGAAATAATTTAGAAAACTAACTTGAAAAATTGAAAGAGCCAAGGTTATTGGACATCTAACAAGCCATCTGGCGCACCATTCTGCTGCAATCACAATATGGAACGTGACATGAACAAATCTGTTAGAAAATTGTTAGAGGTCATTTTGTAATACAAGAATTGAATTTTAATTTGGGTGGTAATATTGTTGATTTTTAATGCTAGCTGAAGAATGTACCGACTTTAGTTTCTACACATCTTCGGTTTTCCACACAGCTTCTGGGTTTGTTTGTTTTTTCTTCTTTTTTTTTGTGGGTTTTTCTTCTTCTTCTGTTCTTTCTTTTTTTCTCGTTTTTTTGGGCATAGAAATTTTGAACGTGTTTCTAATGAATGTTTTATCGTACCATAATAGGCAGCAAGTATTTAAGTATTTAAACAAATGCAAAATATGAAAAGAAAGAAGGAAAGAGGACAAAAAGGAACACAGAGAGGATAATATAAACAAAACAATTAAAGAAAAAAAAAGAAAAACTACAGGAATACCAAAACATAAGATGACAAAATTTATCCCAAAAAATCGTTTGAATTCTATCAGTGTATTGTGTAAACGTTAGATACCGTATGGTATAGTTGAGTGCTAATTTAATTGAAATAGGGCAAAACTGCCCACAGAAGAACAAAAACAACCTGAAGAAACTATTGTGTTTCGCTTGTTGGAATCTTTTTACGCCTTGTATAGTTGTCTTTCCGTTTGATTTAGTGACAGATTTCTATCTTTCTATTGCTGTCTGTCTGTCTTCTATATGACGCCAAGTGGCAATGTATACTGACATCTACTTCTGGCGTATAAATTGAATTGACAATAACAAAATCTCCACTGATAGATTCGAAGGGAAGCTCGCTGAAACATGTATAGAAACATAAAATGCAGGTAAAGGGCGGGAAAAAACGGGAAAATAATGATGAAAAAGAGAGAAACAAAATCTTCTATCAATACCTTTATAACAATATGGAGAAAATCAAGGACCAGTGCTTTGAAATCAACTGCTTTGAAAGCAAACCACGCGCGCTTTCATGGGAAATAATTTTGAAAACTAAATTGAAAAATTGAGAGAGAGCCAAGGTTATTGGACATCTAACAAGCCATCTAGCGCACAATTCTGCTGCAATCACAATATGGAACGTGACGTACACAAATCTGTTAGAAAATTGTTAGAGGTCATTTTGTAATACAAGAATTGAATTTAAATTTAGGTGGTAATATTAATTTGTTAATTCTAACTGAATGTACCGACTTGTGGTTTGCACATAGCTTCGGTTTTCAACACGGTTTCTGTTTTTTCTTTGTTTTTTCATTTCGCTTTTGTGGGGGAATGGCATAGATATGATGAACATATTTTAATGAATGTTTAATCACAGCATAAGCAGCAATTTTTTTTTATAAAAAAAAGGCAAATAGAAATATTAAAAAAGGCGAATGGATGAAATATACAAAACATTTAGGGAAAAAAAGTAAAACAAACAACCCGATGACAAAAATGTTGAGAGGACAAAAAAACCCAATTTGAATTTATATATCAGTATAATGTCTACAAATTAGATATGGTATGGTTGAGTGCCTAGGGGAATTGAAATAGGGCCGCCCACAGAACAAAACAACCTGTATATGCTTGCCGAGTTGTCTTTCCGTTTGATTTAATGACAGATTTCTATCTTTCTACTGCTGTCTGTCTGTCTTCTATATGACGCCAAGTGGCAATGCATACTGACATTTACTTCTGGCGTATATAATTGAATTGACAATAACAAAATGTCCACTGATCGAATCGAAGGGAAAATAATGATGAAAGAGAGAGAGAGAAAAAAGGGGATCTTCTATCAATACCTTTATAACTTTATAATAATATAGGCCTAGAGACAATTAAAGACCAATGCTTTGAAATCAACTGGTTTGAAAGCAAACCACACGCACCTTTAAGTCATTTTGAAAACAAAATTAGATAATTGAAATGGCCAAGGTTATTAGGCATATGACTTTTCTAAAACAAGAATTCAATTTTAATTTAGGGGGTAATATTAATTTTTGAAAGTTAAATGAATGACTTGTTGTTTCCACACAATTTAAGTTTTCCACACGATTTCTGTTGTTTTTCGTTTCTTGTTTGTTTCTTTTTATGTGTTTGATACTATTGGTAATGCACTTTGTTTGCCAAATGATATTGTTTATAATTATGTTTAAATTAATTGATTAGTAATTTGCCAAGCAGAGCTGATCTCTACAGAGGAATGGAAACCATAACCGGGTGGCTTAATTTCTTTTTGCAATCATAATGGGCCGCAATAGCACCAACCAAATAGGGTTAGGGGTTAGGTTAGGGTTAAGGGTTAGGGTTAGCGTATTGCAGCCCATTATGGTTGTAAAAATAAATACGCGGCCGTGTAAGCCGCTACCTGGCTTGATTTGCTTCAACGTTGACAGAAAGCTGTTGCAAAGCGCCAGTACACTCTAAATAAACAAAATAGTAATATTTACTCAATGTTGAATAAAAAGGAACAGAGCAATAAAATGCGTCAAATTTAACTCAATATTGATTAAACTTTTACTCAATTTGAGTACAATTTAATCAACATCGAATTCTATTCACTCCATCTTTACCCACAATATGAGTAATTGTTATTTAGAGTGTACCTAAGTATTCGATTCAATATGTGATTTGATGAATACCTTATCGTTTAGTATTTTTGCAACCTAAAGTTGAAGATCCGAAAATAAACAAAATAATACTTTCTGTTTACACGGGGTTAAAGTATTAAGAAATAATGGTGTGACTTTTGATATTCATTTGCAATTGTTTTTACAAACTATTAAACCTTATAGGCCTAATGATTAATGTCATGATGTAGTACGTTTCAGAGAAATTTGCAACTTGTTTTTAAAAAAAAGAAACTCTGTCTGTAAGCATCTGTCTGGCAAATAAGAGAAAATAGGAATTGTTTCTCATAAATTATCCAAATAAACGTTTCAAAGAAAAGAGAACCTGCATAAAACTTGCAAACGGCATTATTTAATGTTTATAGCTATATGGAAGCCATTTTCATAATCCATTGTAGAGTTCTAATGATATCTTGAATTTTGTTCTTCGTTGTGCTCATAAATTATGCCTCTATAATGTCATGATAATAATAGCACAATACATGGTAGTTACAAAGACTTGTATTGTAATACTATTATGGAATAGAGCCTGGAAGCGATGGAGTAGTTTGGTTTTATTTTTGACATGATTCTTTCATATATACACCTGCACTTCGTAGGTAGATTTCCGTTTAGTCCTTTATGCGAGGCCAGCTAAATGAATAGTTCGATCGCTGGTGAGGAGCGATTGCAGTTTTGACCAATGAAATTTGTTGTATTTTTGGTGGAAAGATGTAACGACTTCATCGAACAGCCACAAATTGCCAATCGCTAGCGATTGGACTATAACTTCAAATATAAAAACAAAATGGTGTGACGTTGTATAAAGTGATCCATCAGTCACCTTCAACATGAGGTTCCCAGGGCCCCAGAAATTATGTTAGTTGTGATAAACAATGCATCTCAGACATCTTCAAAAGAAGCAAACCCACACGACCGGCGCTAAGAAAATATTCGCCATTGTTTCCCGGTTTCTGATATTTTATGAGAATGATACAAATAAAACCCCTCCGTGTTCTAATGTTTAGATATGGCAAGACATGTGATACAAGTATTATATGTATTCTGAGCCCACATTCGCTTTTCACATGAAATACGATTGATTGAAGCGATCTGCAGATCGCTGTGCCTCCCACGGCATCAAATGTGTCTTGAAATTTTAATAGGATTTCCTAATTTGATTCTGAATTACGTATTCAAATTTCCATGCCAATATTATATTTTCTGCAGAGTAAAAATTTAATGTCAACTAGTACTTATCATAATTTTATTCATCACAAGAAGAAACTCATTATAATTTTTTCTCACTTTGGCGTCCTGCGGAAAAATACAAGCAACTTACGGTATAATCTAATTAGAGCTCAGAAGGTAAGGCAATTTCGACACTTTCGGTTTAATCGACTTTAGTGACATTCTATGCTTATTACCCTATCCTCTTATTTGTCACTTTAAAACACTGTTTCCTCAGGTTGTTTATAAAATACTGCAATTTTGATGGATAAAATATAAAATAGACCTTTTAAACCGCACCTATATAATTGATTTTTATTTTCTAAAGTTGCTTTGGTATCTCATGTTTCATGCTCAAGTCTATCGTGTCAGATCGACTCGAACTTTGCATGCTAAACCTAGCATGATTTAAACGCTTTACCTGGAACTTTGTGTTCTAAAAGGTTGCCAATGTAATGGTTGTTTAGAAGCCTGGGTGCATGAGCGTGTATGCCACAACTCTTGTTATGTTAAAGCATCACAATCGAAATATTTCATCGCATATTAAATCTATTCCTCTAATGTTCACGAGCGCAGAGTATAATTTGATTTTGCATTTTCTTGTGTGCAAAAGCAAAAATATAGGGAAAAAACTTTTCAATAAAAGCATAAAATGTGTAGGGGTATCTGATGCAGCGACTGACAAATATTGACTGACAGTTCAACGCCATATAAGAAAACACAACGATTTTTTTTAACGTTTTCCAAGTAAATGAAATATAAGTGAGCAGATGTAATCGCAGTGTCTCTGAAGAAAACGGGCATGTTTGTCACAAAAGCATCCAGGCATAAATGTGCACATATTTCTATTTTGCTTGACAAAACCAAGTGATTTTGTACTCACTGCAGTATTTCGTCCTTCACTCTGAGGACTTCATCAGATATGACTGATATGGTCATCTGATCCACTCCCGGGGATCCACTTTCCCGGAATACTAGTTTCTGTCACTGGTCTCTTAACTCTTTTCTAGATTTTTCCCGGGAAAGACCAGATGACCATATCAGTCACACCTGATGAAATCCTCTACTCCGATGTGAACCCAGCAAAAACAAAAACGTTTTTAATACGTTTTAAAAAAGCTATATTTGGGTTTTGGTTCTGGTAAAACCGTTTTTAAAACATTAAATGTCGGGTTATATAAAATGTCATGAAAACGTTGTCAAACGTTTTGTATGAAAACACACTGCAACAATATTTTTAAAATGTTTTCAAAATATTATTGTTTACTATTTTTTTTGCAAACAATAGAGGTTATCCACGTTACTTATGTGTGACTTCTAACAAAAGGCGCTGTTTCCCGTAGTATTCCTCATTCAAATCAATTCAACGCGCGACCTCGGCGTTACTTGCATGACTTTGGCGGGCTATTTTGAAACAGCCATTGTTGCACATGCAGGTACTTCTTTTGAAAATCCTAAACAAGGTATAGCAGTCGCTGATAGGATATGCAGCTTATAGAACACGGATAACCTCTATTTTTGCCAAATATTTTGTCAACCCTCAAATAACTTTTTTTTAAATATTTGTAGTATGTAAAAATCCACTTATCTTGGTTTTGCCAAACAAAATGTATTTTTTAATCAACAAACCAAATGAAAACGTTTTGTGTTTCTATTCAACGTAGATTTATAAATGTTAGTTTGTTTTTGGGGTGTTTGTTTGTTCATTTGTTTGTTTGTTTGTTTGTTTGTTTGTTTGATTGATTGATTGATTGATTGTTGACTTATGTTTTTGTTTCAATTTGCGTTTAATCCGTATGTACATGATTATTGGTGGCTCATTATTCTGGGCAAGATATAAATAATTGAACATGAACAAGTTTCTAATGCATGCTACGAAGATGCTGGTAGAAGTCAAGAAATCGAGAATTCTATACAAAATTCTAACGGCGGGTTTACGCTTACATGTTTATTGGCGTCTGGAAATCCTTAATAAGACATAATACAAGATGGCTGAGATCTGTAGGGCTACTTAATACGATAAAATGGCAACGAAAGATGCGTATTTGCTAGAGAAATCAAAACGAAGGAATCCCACAGTTTCCCTTGGATGCAAGACAGACGCCTGGGTGAGCGATTATTACAAACAACTTGATTTATAACATGTAGATATTACGTAGCGGAAAATCGTATTAAGTGTGAAAGTAATTTATAGACTTCTCTACGCTACTGAAATTATTTCACTCAGCGTAAGTTGATTTATACTTGTATATCAGTGTTAAACCTTTGCGTATTTTATCTTTGTCAATCAAAACGTTTTGACTTCAAAATTAGTGAGATAGTATTCTAGTACTGTGCGTAATAATGATGGAGATTAATTGGTGAAGTTGATATAAAAACAACAATTAAATATAAAAGGAACGAGCTTTTCTTTCACAGCGTTGATAATATGAAAAATGATAAATGTACCTGGGTATGTTGAGACATACGTGACTAACAAGTGGTTTGTTTTCTACGTTATTACGCATTGTAACGCTAAAAGAATACGCACAAATAAATTATATTTGTCTTCCACCAATTATCAGATAATCATTGACAGTGGACCGGTTCAAGTTTTTGGTTTTGGTTTTCTATTCAGATTTTACCAAACGTCCGTAAATCATGTCAACACTTCATTGTTGATGTCGATTTACTAATTTTGTCTGGAATTTGTAAAAGACCCACTCCAAACATGAACAATGTAGCTTTGAGTTATATTTGCTGAAAAAAACTTTCACATAACCTGCAAAACCTTGTCCGGGATTAATATTTATGGAATATTGTGTTGAAAGTATGCATCCATTGAAATTTACTGGCCAAAAATAGCTGCATACAGATATTTTAATCGATGTGCCGACTTCAAAAACAACAGTACTTAAAATTAAGGCAGTGACAAAATGATTGACAGCTGTATAGGTTACGCCCTGTTACAACAAACGTAGCAGTTGCTTACCATGAATGGTATTATGCCTACAACGTATTACATAGACTTTATGGAAAGGCCTGACTTTTTTTTTGTATGTGAGTTCCAATTTGTATATAAAAGACAAGAGTACCAATGTATGAAAGAAATGATCCTTAAATATTACTTTGTGGTTTAATGATATTTGATGAATAAAATTAAACAAAAACAATTATCCAAATCATTAGAACAACATATAATGTGGCCAACCTGTCTTTACGAAGAGGTATTGTATTAAACAGGCGGCGGATGACATGATCGCGCCGGCAACTTGTGAAACCGCCCGGCCGTATGGCATTTTCCAATATAGTCGGTTAGTTTTGTGGGGTTCATTATCGAACCCCAACGGTTTTAGCTTGTATTTATATTATTTATCAACATAGGCCTATTTGTTTGTGATATTTCAAGCGTTTTACAATTTCAAAATAATCCCATTCAATTACACGGTTGACGATGAAAATGTACTGAATTTAGAGAATGCAATGCGGCCACCACCTGGTATTAAAGGCTGAATACGAACATTTTAGCAAGAAATCAGCGTAACATTAAAGACTGCTGAGAAAACGTTTTATTGAAAACACGTAAGTTACATTTATACTGGAGTCGTTAATGATTAATGACCAATAAGATTGTTTGCTTCCTGAAACTGCGACCACTTCATGATTTATAACCATTCTCTCATCGACAGTGAGCGAACTATAATTGAAATTAAAGATGATATAACGAAGACACCCTTAATTATTGTGAAGATAACGCCAATTACATTCGAAACAATGTCCATTACAATATTCTAATATGTTGCCACCACAACCTACAATGTTTGGTATATATCGAAAAATCAATAGCAATCGGCGAGATTGAATGGACAACGTTATTGTTGTGATGGCACCTAGATTGGCAAATAAAATAGGTGTAATTTAGCTAAGGTTAAATATTGAACAAAGAATAATTTCCAAGTAATTTGAACCAAGCAAATGAATTCATTTAATCGGTTTGGTAACTCTAGCAACACAATGCATACATGGACATTAACGGCCAAAGCATCTAAAGGTGTTTTACTGCTGCATAGAAAGAACACTGTGTTTGATTTGAATTACTCACAATTACTATCTCTCTCTGCAGTTGAATTTCAAAAAATCTTTTAAAAGATTTTTTTAAATTTGTCATTCTGATCTATGTCTTTAGATTACACAGCCTTAAAATAAGGTACACAAAACTTAACATCTAATAAGTTGTGTCACATTAATATAATAAACAACCTTGACGTTATCTTCTTATGTGACAGCGATTAGCAATTGTATTTTTGTACATTTAACCAGGGAAGTGCCACACTTCCCTGATTTAACTTATTTTATGTCCATTTGGGAATGCATTTGTATCGGGAAAAGCACCTACAATTAGATAGAACTCTGAAAAACACACATACAAAACGACAGTCCTGCAAAAACAAATACATATGTGAATTTGTTGGATATTTGGTATTTACTTATTCCAGCCAATTTGGATTAATATGCCAGTGCAGTACATGTCCTCGCCAAACGTAAAAATAAGTATAATGAAATGCCGGTCATAATAAACTGCTACAGATGTCCATAAGCCATATACATAAATAGTAATATACGGGCTTCTTATTATTCTGATTTATATCTGTACCCAGCTTGGAATATATAGCGGTAAAATTGGCTAGTATATTATTTTGTCTAAAACCCCATCGGCAATTAAGTCCTATGTCCGGTTTTAAACCATTTTGTCCTAGTTTCTTACACCGGTATATAACCATAAAGGACGGAGCAATAAAGGCAATACGTAAGGTGGTTGCCGTAGATGCAGTACAACGTCTCCACGAAATAGCCTTTGGTGGGTGCTTTAGTCTTTCGTAGCGTGCTTTGCTCTAGGGTCGCGTTGCTTTTTGTGCATCTTCTTTAAAGAACACATATTGGTTACCAGTAGCCAGACAAATTCCTGGTATTTATTTCCATCTGTAAATAACTGTCTATCCCTTTCGTCGTACCAAGTGACGAGAAGGAAGCTTGGAAAAATTTGTATAGCATAATTGGACCTTACACAATGGTAGGGATGTGACAGCGAGGTGTAGTAGATCCAGACAAGCTAAAGAAAAAATCCACACGTCGTTAAAAAATAATCAATAAGTGTAATAATAGCAAATAATCTATAAACCTACCAGTATTTACTATGTCCATTTAATAGGTACCCCAAGCTACATGTATAAAGTAACACTGAAAGAGGATGAGCGTTTATTTCTTTGTTGGGGGTGTGTTGGAGGAGGTAGGGTGTCCGCACTTCCGTGTGGCTACATTGCTCACATATTTTGTTTTTTGCTTTCCTTTACCACACATCATCTTTAGCGGTAGAGCACAGGCCTCATAATCGAGGGCATGTGTGGGCTAGCGGTAGAGCACAGGCCTCATAATCGAGGGCATGTGTGGGCTAGCGGTAGCGGTAGAGCACAGGCCAGGCCTCATAATCGAGGGCATGTGTGGGCTAGCGGTAGAGCACAGGCCTCATAATCGAGGGCATGTGTGGGCTAGCGGTAGAGCACAGGCTTCATGATCGAGGGCATGTGTGGGCTAGCGGTAGAGCACAGGCCTCATAATCGAGGGCATGTGTGGGCTAGCGGTAGAGCACAGGCCGCATGATCGAGGGCATATGTGGTATTGCGGTAGAGCACAGGCCTCATGATGTTGATCTAGGCATCTCTGAGCACTCCCTAGCAGTAGTCCAGAAAGTCAAGTTGCTGGGAGTTATTATCCAAAATGGCAAGGCCAGGTAGACAATATGCATTCCAAAGCTAATGGAAAAATGTTCATGTTACGTAAACTTAAAGAAGCAGGTCTCAGCGCAGGTAAAATCCTCTCTGTTATATGAGACCAGTGTTAGAGTATGCAGCCCCTTGTGGCATGCAGGTCTCGCTCAGAGCCAGGAGGACCGTTTGGAGAGAATTCAGAAACGTGTATGTAAGCTACTCCTTGGAAAGGAGTATAAATCTTACTCCGAATCCCTTGCCACTCTAGATCTTGAGCCTCTACACTCCCGTAGACGGCAGATTTGCAAGGACAAAGCACATGCATCTGAAAAATTCTCCAGATGGTTCCCTGCCACTGACTATTCATGCTCAATGACCCTAAGAAAGCCCCCTAAAGGCAAGAGTTACAGGTGGAAAACCAAAAGATTCAAGGAAAGCCCAGTTCCATACATGGCTGAACTCCTGAATCATGCTTAGTGTTCTCCTGTCCATCTAGTGATTTGGTTTGAATAATTTTTGTGCGAATGGATGGATGGGAGGGGGCTGGTGTGATTTGGTAGTCCAAGCCCTTAAGTGCAATTCCCTCTCCTGTCATATTGTCATATTATCATATCTTTTTATTATGCCGTCACATTGATATTTTTATTAGGTTGAGTTTTTGTGCAATGGTAAGTGTGGGAGTGCATCAGTGGATGTTGGTGGTGGGTGTGTATGGGTATGGGAGTGGTGTGGTGAGGTGTGTGCAGGGATGTGTTTGAGATATAGTGTTGAGGTGAGTACGGTTGAGTATGAGCTACAGCTATATTATTTTTGTCCTTTAATTCTTTGACTGTTCATTTAAACATTTTCATTGAGTATGTATCGTGCAATAATTCAAGTTTCTTTTTATGTATTTTATTATTATTTGCCTATCTTTATTAATTTGATTGTAATTCACTATGCAATTCAGCCATTTTGGCTGCTATTTGAGTGTTTTAATAAAATATACCTGAAATATACCTGAAATGATCGAGGGCATGTGTGGTATAGCGGTAGAGCACAGGCTTCATGGTCGAGGGCATATGTGGGTTAGCGGTAGAACACAGGCCTCATGATCGAGGGCATATGTGGTATAGCGGTAGAGCACAGGCCTCATGATCGAGGACATGTGTGGTATAGCGGTAGAGCACAGGCTTCATGATCGAGGGCATATGTGGGTTAGCGGTAGAGCACAGGCCTCATGATCGAGGGCATATGTGGTATAGCGGTAGAGCACAGGCCTCATGATCGAGGGCATATGTGGTATAGCGGTAGAGCACAGGCCTTATGATCGAGGGCATGTGTGGTATAGCGGTAGAGCACAGGCCTCATGATCGAGGGCATGTGTGGGCTAGCGGTAGAGCACAGGCCTCATGATCGAGGGCATAATGTGGTATAGCGGTAGAGCACAGGCCTCATGATCGAGGGCATGTGTGGTATAGCGGTAGAGCACATGCCTCATAATCGAGGGCATGTGTGGTATAGCGGTAGAGCACAGGCCTCATAATCGAGGGCATGTGTGGTATAGCGGTAGCGCACAGGCCTCATAATCGAGGGCATGTGTGGTATAGCGGTAGAATACAGGCCTCATGATCGTGGCCATGCGTGTTATGCCCTTGAGTAAGGTGCTTCACCTCAATTATTCCTCTCTACCCGGGTGTATAAATGGGTACCGGCATTCTTTAATGCTGGTAAGGTGACAGATTTGCTGTGGAGGAGGTGTAGTGAACTCCCTACAGCAACATTACATGGAGTCTGGTCCAAGCGCCAATGAAAGAGAGATGGGCACTCCGTTCACTGTTTATATACAGGTTCGCCTCCTTTACCTCTTACCTTTCCCTTTACCAGGGCTATATATTAACCTAATTTGATATAAAACATGTAGTTTAACAAGTGACAGTTTATACGGTATGCATAAATCTCTTTCAAAATTGCAAATAGTCCCTTGAGCCCCTCCCCCGCAGGTGTGTACTGTGTGGGTGTGTATCTGTTTGTATGTATTTTTCTATGTAATTTATGTATCGTAAAATGTGACATGTCCTCTGTGGCAGCTGCTTCGTGAATCTTAGTATGTCCTCTGTATGTTTGTCTGTATTGGGGTGTATGTTAATATGTCTGTCTTCCTGTTAGTAGTGTTAGTATTGTGCGTGTGCTAAACACCTTTATGTAAGGCATATTTCATCATAAGCTGTCACGTTCGCTATGTTTACTTTATGAATAATTATAATGCTACAAGGAAAAGCAGAAGGGAATAAATTGATGTAGCTTATGTTGTATAATATTGACATTTCGCAAATCATATACTAGTTTGTTTTGATTGTGTAACTCATCTAAGAAATTATTCCGTTGTTAGAATATAGTTAATATAGTAAGCTGTCTACAAAATTCACCGACTAATCCTTTCCAAAGTTTAAATCACGAGAAAATTTATCAACCAACTGCAGAGTGATGCAAATAGTGAGCACGAAATTTGATCATACATTAGAATATCACACTTGCCGAGCAAATATACAAACACATGACGCGAAACTCGTCAAGCATTATTAGAAATGAAAGAAAGGCGTTCCAATATGTCAACCAACCTCGAAACAATCACAAGTGAGGTTTTTTCTTTACAAGCACGTTAGTGCACATTTGGCTCATCCAGTTGAAATCCACACTACCCCTGTGGAAGATTTTGGAAATGTGTTCTATGAGGGAGTGTGTTTTTAAAATGTAATTGGTCAGGGTTAATCATTTTGAAACTCATATTCCCCCTGTATTATGGCTTTACTTTACCTTTATCTTCCACAACTGGAGTGAGTATTTCAAATGGAAGTTACCCAATTGTCTATTCTATACGAAACTCTTACTCCTCTGTGGGGGACTTAAGCTAAATCTTTTACAGGGGTAGTGTGGATTTAAATGGAATAGCCCATTTTCTGCAACTTTTGGCAGGGGATTGATAAGAAATGTTTATTTTTAATTGGAATTTAGTGAGAGATGTATTGGGTTCTATAGCGCTACGGCTTGACAAATTTCCCCAGTGGGAAGTACGGGGACATTCTGTAGCAGCTCTTGGGTTTTGTGTCGTATCGGAATAAGCCAGAAGTGAGACGGCTGAACAGAAGGGTTTAAGTTTAATTTTCGTGTGCCCACGGCTGCTGGCCAGGCAAATATATCTTTCGCTATGCAAACTGATTAGGCTAAAGGTAGCATGGCCAGAAAATGATAAAAAGAATAACTGCATGTATGACTCAAGGAAGCCTGTCTTTTACAGAGAAATTATCCTGGTATTAGATTCATACAGATCCCGATTTGTTACGCTTTCCAAGCTTATTATCAGTCTTCAATAAATGTTGCCGAGTTATTATCAAATATAATGCAAAAGATTGGTTAGAAATTTGAAATAGAGTTTCTGTAAATATGCTTTTTGGTGTTTTTTATCTTCAGAAATAAGAATTTAGCTTGATTACCTCTTGTCATCAACTGACTGTGCTAGGAGCACTCCAAGATTGCATCAAGTCATTTGGGAGGCACATTCTGTATGGTATGGCTGATATGACAAGCTTATAAGTGGTTTTAATACGAATATTGGATAAACTGTACTATATTAAATTGGAAATGTCTGAAAGTGTATTATAATAACTTTGAACCGAATAAGTGCGGTATAGCTGACATATTTTCGTCTTGCATTACGGCAGTGTTTGATCATGATGACGCAGAAACCGGACGGATTGTCTATTTCAGATGCAGTGTTATAAACCTATGACGTATAGTGCTTCAAAACGAAGCTTTATTATCATAACGTCCTTCATTATCATAAAACTACTACTGTTTCGTAAATATGGAAAGCGGTATCACCGAAATGAAGTTACATACTGTTGTTGTTGTTGTTGTTTTAGAAAAACAATAAGTAATAACGCGTGGACTATAGTATAATTGGTCTCTTTTCGCTCTTCATTATGAGAATATTTTTAAGATAAAAGCAACTCAGTAATTAAAGATATTTTCTGAAGATCACGATATTATTAGCAGTCGTATAACGTAGTGCAAGGCAATACATTCAAATACGTCCGCGACTAGTGTAGATACATCGATATGTTAATCCTGTTACATCACTACTTCTACGGAGAATTAGCCATGCTTTCTCATTTACATTACAATAGATGTAATAATTATAACCAAGGAGGTCATATAAAACACTTTTTTTCTAGGATCGATTTGGAACTCTCGGAGAATGTTACTATAGGTACGTACTACTATTGTACTGAAATGTCAGTAAGATCGGAACATATTTCGCCAAGACAGTAGACGTTCACAAAGTTCCTACGTATTTGCTATATAACTCGATAATTATTGAGAAATCAGCAGCAACAGCCTGCGGAAATAGATACACAACAAACAGATAAACAAAAAGCATTCAGGTTATATCATATCTAAAACACTTCGGGAAGGTTGTTTGGACCATCCAAAAACATCACCAGGTAGTAAATTGCCTCAACTTGGATACCATTATTTTTCGCTACAGACAGGTATAGAGTAAAATATCTGTGGTATAAAAGTTGTTAAATTTAGGAGTTGATGTAGTATTATTGAGCATTTGTGGGGTTTCACTCAGTCAATCTTCATAGGTTTGGTATGTTTGGATGTGTTAGAACTGCAAATGCACAAAAAATAAATGAAATAAGATTTGAGGGCAGCTCTAACTTGACATGGGGTTAAACGGTCACATTGCAACAGATTTGCAGAAATTGTCAAGACCCTGTGACCTTTTGACCTCTCATCAAGACATGGCTGCCCTAAAATCGTATTATTGTAATCATTAAATATATACAACAAGACCAAAATTGTGAAACTGTGGAAATGTTCCACAACGCTACCTCTAGCCCTTAATTTAGTAACTCAAACACCATCAATATTTAACTACATACATGTCTTTAGCAGTAAATACTGGTAACCAATTTGAAACTATTTGCTAGAGGATCCAAAACAAAGTACCCAATGTGTTTAATACCGGCTATGATTTCATCTGAATGCCTATTTTTCACAGCACAGGTTGTTCCTATTGATTTCTCTATAATAGAGTTATACAGTAAGAAATAGCATATATAAGCACGGATTTTGCATGGACGAGGCATGCTCCGATCTTACTGATATTTCAGCACAATAGTAAGGTACCCTAGATCTTAGAGATCCATGTCAATACGTGAAAAAAAAAGGATTTTTCGCCACACCCTAATGAACATGGAGAGACAATATAAATTACGTAACGCATTGATCCTTTGATGCCAAATTTATTTGCCGACAGGTTATTCATAAAAGTAGCATCATTGTTTCGAACAAAGGGGTGCCGCCATTAAATTGGTAACTGACCCGACAGTTTATTAACGCTTTACATGGCAAGCGAGTATCAACAAGTGACCATAACAAAGTTATGTGTAAGTGCACCACTTGAGAAAGTGGTATCTTTGTTATTACACAGCCCAAAAGTACGCTTAAGTTGCCCCAATTTGGTCGTTAGAACACAAGCCTTATATGTAATTCCAAGGCGGCGCCCAAAGTGGTTTGTGCGGCTAATTTGAATAAAATGAATGAACACGCTTTGATCTGACGATTCACTCACAGGCAGTTTAAGTCTCGCGTTTTAGGGACTGAAATAATTGTATTGGTCAGAAACCATGTTTAGACACTACGTCGAAATTGGTCTTATGGCGTTATCGGTATCCGGTTAGGTACATGTACCGATGCCTCTTTCTATCATACCCTGTTGATGTAATAAATTGTATCAAGCATAATAATTAACATTGCACAGTGCTATCGCTATTCATTTGAATTAAAATGAAAGCACACAATTTGCAGTGTGCAATAGAAAGAGCCACCGATGCCTATCGGGGCACCGATAGCGCTATCGTAACAAATTAGATGTTGTACCGTGTACAAAGTTCAGATCAAGTTATCCTTATAATTAGGTAGAGACATTATCAATAAATAAATAAATAAATAAATAAATAAATAAATAAATAAATAAATAAATAAATAAATAAATAAATAAATAAATAAATAAATAAATAAATAAATAAATCAATCAATCAATCAATCAATAAAAACAAATCAAATCAAATCAAATCAAATCAATCAGTCAATCAATCATTCATCCAATCAATCAGTCACTTGTCCGAATTTTGCCAGCCAACTGATACAGCTCGATATGCCCAATGTATAGATAAAAATATCTAATATAAATAATAACGCCAATTTGTACAACTATAATAGTTGTCGATCGCACGACTTCATTAATATTGATTGGTAACATTTTCCAATATGTCAGCGCTCAAATCGGACACAATCGATGAATAAAAGCTCCAGTCCGTTGATTATAGCACTTTCGATTATGTCCGTTGACTTTTGGGCGGAGGCGGAGCTACATGTAGTAAAAGTGAAGTCTTTATGGCGAGGTTAGTATTAGATTATGTTAAGATAGGGGTTCATAACTATGGGTTCCGACCCCATTGGGGATCGCGAGTTCAAAGCGTGGGGTCGCGAGACTAAACCAGGAGTATTCGCCGTCGAAGTGACGTAATAATCGGATTAACTACCATAGCAATAGATGAACACAATTTTTGAATATATCGCATTGCACTACAACGTTCACGCGGTACCTATGCATTGAACCATAGATGTCAAAGAAATGCTGATCACTCGCACCTGTAAGATAAGTATCTTTGAAAAGAGCGGTAGTGTATTCAATCTATGATTGCAGACATACACAGGTGATGAGGGCAACCTGCTTGTAGTGCATGGCGATCTATTCAAAAATTGTATTCATCTATTGCTATTGTAGTTAATCCGATTATTACGTCATTTCGACGGCGAATAGTAAGGTTACCAAACATATGCTATACTACAAAAAAAATCAAGTGTGACGAAGTTTATGGTTAAATCTGCCAAACGCAGGGTAGTATGCAATATTTTCGGAGCGTTACGATTGCATAAATTTTGCTAGATAAAAACTGGATCTACCTAGTTTCTCTCCAGAATATGTGTATTCATAAAGCCAATCACTCGTTACGGCACGTGCTTCAGCAATACTTAGCTACTTACAACATCCGAGGGAACAATGGGTATCATTAGCTGCTCTAATTATCACTAATTATGTTAGCAAGAATTTGTAAGATCATGAAATTATATATATAAGTCACTTTTTGACGTTAAGTTCGGTTGCAAATTTTTCAGACAAAAAACATTTCCTATACTTGCAGATAGACTTACAGTAATCCTATAGCATCCGTTAAAAATGAATTCAGATCATTTTTGCCGTTTACTCGCGGTATTGAGAAAGCCACAATGCATGACATTTAGAACTCAAGCATGAAATGCAAATTTAGATTCTTTTAAGAATCAAAGTTGGGGTTTTTTTTTCTCGGTTTTTTTTCAATAACCAACAGCTCACCAGCCATTATATATATGTTGTACCCTTGGCCCTTCCCTGCAACCTTTTTGTTGGTATCCTTTACAATGCTCTGTGAAAATTAAGTTATAAGTTTCCAAAATGGAAAGGTCGAGGACATCTTTAAAATAGTATTAAGCAATTTTAGACACTGTGTTCAACTATCTATCCCGCCGGTGATATGAGTTTGTAAGAGCTCGACACGAATTTTCCCAATTATCACAAAATGTCAGTATGTGGGTTGATCGAGTCCATTGTCGTGATGTGGTTTTGTGATTCTCATCACTTGAAATGTCGAAGAGGGTTTCTGTAATGATTATTTTCCACTTTGGTATTAATTATAATACATGTAACGCAAACTGTATTATTTACGGTAAAAGGCGACGAAAAAAAATGTAAACAATGTTCTACGGGCGGGGGATTCTTGAAGTCGGGGCAGTCGGTCGGGTGTTTAAAAAAGATTAGTACATTTCCATAATAATTCATTATTTACAATATAAAGATGCCGCCTCATATTAGTGTTATTAATGCATGTTGATTCATGTTTTAGGTTTTAAGATATTGACCTTTTCGGTAAATCCCATAACCCTTTGCGAGTACACCTGAGAACTCGTCATTTGACGTCACGCTGACTTGCAATGCGCAGTAACGATGTTCGATAAACGATGTGCATTGGCGCAGAGCGGCGTGACGCAGAATCATGTTTTAGGTTTCGCAAAGATATTTACCGTTAATAATAAAAGAATTTTCATCACTTTGCATGAGTATCATCTATTGATATTTGTATATAGGAAAATAGGTTTTTACCATTTTATTAAAACATTTGGGTAGTCGGGCCCGTAGAAATGTTGTTGTTGTTGTTTTTGTCGCCTAAGAACATGTATGTTCAAGTAAGGCACCACGTCAAATTTGGTCCTATAGAACTATCGGTGCCCGGTTAGGTACCGATGACTCTTAACATCACTCCCTGAGATGTAATAAATTGTAACAAGCATAATAACTAACAGTTGCATAGTGTTATTGTTTTTCATCTAAATAAAAAATGAATGCACTGTACAATTATTCAGGGTACAATAAAAAGTGTCATCGGTACCTATATAGGACAAAAAAGATGTTTTGCCTAGGCTGTTTGATATTTGTTTATTTATCTACTTGTTTTTTGTTTATTCTTTCTCACTTCCTGTGCCAATCTCTGTTTTTCTTTACTTTTTTCTTCTTCTTTCTTTCATTTCTTTCCTTTTTGAAATTAAACCACAACTTGTTTTATCCCGTAGGAACAAAATCAACATAATTTATATCTATGTTCATAGAATAACAGTAGAATATTTGAATAGTTTACGTAATAATACCTTCTCTATCTGAGTATGTAAGGATATTGAAATAAAATGAAAAAAGAAATCCTAAAGATATTTGTCCCATATGAAAAAATAATACACTAAATTTATATTCATGTACAGTGGAAGGCAGTTGACTTTTAAGAGGTTGATGGATTCAATCCCCCGCTTTGCATCAATCGTATAGAACAGATTGTGAAACCAGATGGTGAAACCGACACGTATTTTATGTCAGCAAATCTTGTTAAAGGTGTGTGACCCGATTGACGGTCTTATCGCACACTTAACAACGCAGATGTAGGTATCAGGCAACAAACAACAAACACATGGTAATTTGGTGCACGGTGACCACCCCCGAAAGTCGTGTACATTTCTATGGGCCACTGAGATACACATTTCTTCGTCTACTAAAATCCAAATCGCTGTGCGCTGTTATATTTTAACTCAAAACTTGCAATGATAATGGTTGGGCTTCAATGTGCGGTAGAAAATTTTATGCGTTAAAATCGGAACACCCACCTTTAAACTTTATTGTACATACTCTAAATATGGTGGCAACCGATTTATAAAGGATCCAAATCATCTTAATAATGACATAAACTCAACCATCCAACTAGTATGAACATGATGAATACACTAAATTCATATACTAAAATACATACCATGATAATAATTTTTTGTTAATAATGAAGCACTTCAATATAGAGTGTCTTGACTTGCGTCATTATAGAAATAATTATGGAGTTCCCAAGCTTAATATAAACGTCCAACGCAATTAGTGATGTTTTTCTCTCTATCAATTATTATAGGAGTGCAATATTCCAGTGCTTAGTAAAACATCGCTGTATGCTGTTGAATCATCTCGGTTTAATTCACCGATGGGACCTGCTCTCCTACCATCTGCTTTTTGGCCCAAGGCACTACCGATTGGTTAGAATTCAAGTTCTTCCATGTATATTTTATTGAAATTGAAATTGGAATATTTATAGCCTCAATTAATCTCATTTTTTGATTCTTCGATAAGATTACGGAATAGTGAAGCCGCTGGCGTAATATTTTGCAACGTACAGAGTCATTTCTGAATAATCATTGCTACTCCATTTGGTAAATGTCTTGTGTATGTTAATTAAAATCAATTGGAGTTGCAAGAAAATAAAAGTCGCCATTTTAATCGACATTATATGAAAGTATTTTCGAGAAGTGTATCTCTTAATTTTGTGGAAATACTTATTTGAAGCTTTTTATTGTAATAACATTTCCAGGTTTTATAAACTGATTATGATGGATTAAATCAGTGCAATATTGGCCGTTTTTATCAGTCAAGAAATCAAAACAAGACTGCAAATGGATGCATTTTCTGCTAGATTTCGATTCCATTTGTGTGTGCCTAAGGTGCAGTTGAGGCATATTACCGCATTTTATTATTTTTTTAATTGCTTCTTGATCACTTTATTGGAAAAGAAATGCTTAATTCAATGATTGTTACAAAATTGCAAGATATTAAATAATGTCCCGCTATGATTAGGTTACCTTTCGGCTGCCGCCCAATGGGTCCCCTTTTGTTCGTTAAAACAAGTGCCTATCATGCTTATAGCACTCAACATATGGAATGGCCAGGGGTAGCTTTCAAATTAGTATAATGCTTTCAAATTCAAAAGGTGTATTTGTGTTTATATTTTAAATTACCATAATTTGATGGTATGTGCTTGACTCTGTGTGTACGTACCCATCAATTTTCATTGATAATGGATGAGCCTGACACATCAAAATTCAACATGAGATCCAAATAATTTGTAGATTAATCGTAAAACAATTAATTGTAAAACAAGTCATACATTCTGGACATTTCAAGAGTATCCACTGTTGTATTTGGAAGAAGCAGGCTTTTCAATGAACATCAAAATTTATGGGTACCAATCATTAATAAATGCCTAACAATAAGCCAAACATCCATGACGTTTGTTTATTGAAACATGATATTTGGTTTTAATGCTATTCTATCGTTTTCTACTTTTGTTACAAAAAATTGTAAGCGAGTGTTCACAGTATGTCATGTTATGTATATCAATTTGGCGATTCGAAAGGGTCGCGTACATTATGGCGTCATAGTGAAGTCATAAATGACATGTTGGTGCTTATTTTGGTATGAATGGAAGGATTCATGATAGCTATGATAGAATTCCACAATAAATATTCTATAAATGATAAAATATTTGGAAAATCCTAGAGGAAACAAATTTCCTTATAACAGTAATATCTTGGTAGGAAGATCGTTATTATAGAAGTGATCAAAATCACCTTTGGGTCAATGCAACAAATATGATACATCACAAATCCTCACTGACAGTTACCACAACAAATGCAACATAGCATGATCTTGTTTCAACTTAAAAAATAAACAAGTGTCATGTACAATATGTACATTTTCGGCTTATTGATAAGCATCACTATAGTTCCCAAAACAAGTTACATGTCATCTTGGTTGTGTCTAGCACGCGCGTTGAATGTGTCACGGAATAATGCTATGAATTTAAGATGAACAATACTACTATATGGCAGATTGAAACTAATGGCTGGCGACAACTAAATAAAAGAAAAATACCATTCAATGGGGGCCGTAAGGGAAAGTATACATTATGATTACCGTATGTCAGTCATGATGCTGAGGGCGTAAGCTGTATAGTCATTATATTTTTCATTATCTGTTGTCGTCTCTGCCTCTGTTTCATAAAGGATGATATATACTTTCTATATAGTCCGCCTTTAGGGACGTACTCATAACTGTTTCAAACACAACTACAAGCAAATAATATATTATCGAACCAATTATATCAAAAAATTAGTGGATTTGTTTTATTTTCTCACATTTATTTCGTTGTCACTGTGTCATTTTTGGTTATAATGATTGCAGATTATAATAGGCTTTCATTCAAAATTGTTGCTGGCTTGCATGCCCTTAATCATGTTAATTACCATGCTAATAATGAGCTATCTCCGCATCAACCCCAAATATCGATTTGAAACTGTTGTTGTAAATAATAGCTCTTACACGTTTACGAATTTTTCTTTCTAAAACTGCTTGACGCATATTTGACAGCTGTTAAGGCTGAAGATGTATTTACTAAACATTCTTACTAAACATTAATTAGTCCTTAGATATAAGGTAATTATTAAGTTGGGTTCAAGAAAACAATGAATATACGTGATGGCGTTTATAATGCAATCGTTGCCTTCGTGACGGTAGGTTGTCATGTCTTAGAATAAAGCCATTGTTTTTCTAATACACAGATTATTTAATATCCAATTCAGTTTGATATTCTATATGATAAAATATTTGGAAAAATCTTAGGAGGTAACAACAAATTCCCTATATACCCTAATATCTTAGTAGGAAGAGCGTTATCAAAGAAGTGATGAGAATCACCTTTGGGTCACTGTAACAAAAGGGTCACATCACAAATCCACACTGACAGTTACCACAACAAATACAACATAGCATGATCTTGTTTCAACTTAAAAAATAAACAAGTGTCATGTACAATATGTACATTTTCGGCTTATTGATAAGCATCACTATAGTTCCCAAAACAAGTTACATGTCATCTTGGTTGTGTCTAGCACGCGTTGAATGTGTCACGGAATAATGCTATGAATTTAAGATGAACAATACTACTATATGGCAGATTGAAACTAATGGCCAGCGACAACTAAATAAAAGAAAAATACCATTCCATGGGGGCCGTAAGGGAAAGTATACATTATGATTACCGTATGTCAGTCATGATGCTGAGGGCGTAAGCTGTATAGTCATTATATTTTTCATTATCTGTTGTCGTCTCTGCCTCTGGTTCATAAAGGATGATATATACTTTCTATATAGTCCGCCTTTAGGGACGTACTCATAACTGTTTCAAACACAACTACAAGCAAATAATATATTATCGAACCAATTATATCAAAAAATTGTGGATTTGTTTTATTTTCCCACATTTATTTCGTTGTCACTGTGTCATTTTTGGTTATAATGATTGCAGATTATAATAGGCTTTCATTCAAAATTGTTGCTGGCTTGCATGCCCTTAATCATGTTAATTACCATGCTAATAATGAGCTATCTCCGCATCAACCCCAAATATCGATTTGAAACTGTTGTTGTAAATAATAGCTTCTCACTTACACGTTTACGAATTTTCTTTCTAAAACTGCTTGACGCATATTTGACAGCTGTTAAGGCTGAAGATGTATTTACTAAACATTCTTACTAAACATTAATTAGTCCTTAGATATAAGGTAATTATTAAGTTGGGTTCAAGAAAACAATGAATATACGTGATGGCGTTTATAATGCAATCGTTGCCTTCGTGACGGTAGGTTGTCATGTCTTAGAATAAAGCCATTGTTTTTCTAATACACAGATTATTTAATATCCAATTCAGTTTGATATTCTATATGATAAAATATTTGGAAAAATCTTAGGAGGTAACAACAAATTCCCTATATACCCTAATATCTTAGTAGGAAGAGCGTTATCAAAGAAGTGATGAGAATCACCTTTGGGTCACTGTAACAAAAGGGTCACATCACAAATCCAC